>NW_010239551.1:0-30239 GCF_000690775.1 Eurypyga helias | reverse complement strand
CCTGCTGATTGAAAAAAAGGGCAGCAGAAATGACTGAGTGGGACGGAAGGAGGGTGAAAGATGGAAAAGTAGCTTTGCACATAGTTCCTGTTCCCCTTCATCCTGGTTTTTAGTCTCTCTAACCTGAGGTGTGAATTTTCAGGTCAGTAGTTACTGGGAAACAACAAAGATTGTGGGATAAATGTTTGTTCAGGAGCCCACTGGTATTGTCTTTCTCCTCACCTACACTGAAATTGCGTGGGCTGAAAGAAGCCAGCCATCAGCCAGCACGCAGCAGTCAAGTGTGAGTTCCTGCAATACCCAGAAACACCCACTGGAAAGAGTACATCTCCAAGGAAATGTTCTACAAATTAAAGCTGTGAGATTTTCAGGACCATTCACACTGTCAGGTTGTTGCACTGTTTCTTAAAGACCTTCCTACTGCTGATTACTTCAAATTTGTAGCACCTGATCAAAACGTTTCCTATAACAGGGTTTCAAAGCTTATTCTGGACAGAAGCACTGGAAGTATTTCCAAAAAAATTACCGATGCATCTAAGATTTCTTCTGTAAGTTTTTCAGCTGGGATGCATAGCACCATCACTGGGGTGGAATCTCTCACATGCCCATCTTTCACAAATAGGTTCTCTGTTAATACATTTCATATTAAGAAGTAATTTAGAATAAAGCCAGAGTTTGACCAAAGTTTTTATACAGACTTCATTTTCCTTTCTTGTTATAAAAATCAGATAATTCTCCTCATAATCACCTTACTTGAACCAAGGTGATGGGAGAAAATGTCCTGGGCAGTATCTGTGGTGCCAAGGTCACAGGAAAAAAAATATTATTCCATGAACAATAAAGGTAATGGTTGTTCTTTCAAATTTAGTGTAATGTAGAATAGATTTTATTTGAAATTCAGCAAAATTATTGCCAGACTCCTCTTGTTCCTGATAGTGTAACTGCCATCAACTATAAACACCGATGAGCAGTATAAAAAGGAAATTATTTGTTTCCAGAGACATTCTAAGAGAGGAAAATGGGATCAGTTTGCCTTGCCCATTTATAGCCCTCATGTCACATACCCATGTGGTGTTATAGTTCAGAAACAATTCGTTTTCTTACACTGCATAGATATTTCTCGGTGTTTTCCTAGTATAGCTTTAACATATTTTACCTGCTGATTTCCTTGTGTTTTCTTGCATCCCGTGTTTGAATCCACACAAGGCATTTGCAAAAGGCAAGACAGTCACAGCCTGAAACATTCAGAGTATCAGAACATACTCCTTTTTACTATTTTTTAAAAAACACTAGGGGGCATGCCCTACAAATGGCATTGTGTGAGGGATAAATCTCACCCCTTGAAAGCCCCCCAGAAACAAGACAACTTCTCAAAGCCTTTCAGTTAAGGGACATAGGTTCCAGAATCAGAAACTGTGGTAAAATACCCAGTTCCACCCATGTGCTTCATTCTTTTCTGCTTCTCACATTTAACGTGCATTTTCAAAAGGAGTTGATACCAGGTTTGCTTCTAATCGCCCCAGGATGGTACAATCACAGTAGTTTTGGATGGATTATGAAAGAAAATATCATTTCCCATATCCCCACTTTCCAAATACCCTCCATACACACACCCTCCCTGGTACTCAAATCTGCCACCCAAACCAAGGCTGCCACTTGCTTTGATGCTGAAATTGGCTCTAAGAGTCCAGCTCCCACTGCATAAACAAGAGCAAGGAAGAGCCCCAAGTCCATGATTAGTGTATGCTTACAAGAGGCTCCTGGGGTGGCCTCTCCATTGCATGGGATTAGAAATTAAAGGCATCAGGAAAATGAAGTTCAGGTTTAACTCACACACTGGTACTTGCTCCCATTAGTCTCCTAATGCCTCTGCAGGGCTAGTGCCTGCCAAAATATTGTGTGTCAGGATAGAGTCTTAGGGTTTGAGCCTGTGGACATGAACTACAGCATGGAGAGATCAGGACTGGGACAAATGCCTCTGGAACAACTCTCATGAGAAAATTGCCTCCGCATTAGCACTGGTTGGAGTGAATCTCAACACCCGCTGGGTCCTGTCTGTGGCTGCCCCCACCTGCCTTCACACTATGGATCAAGTGATAGCTGTGTTCTAGAAATAGAGACAGAAATAAAGAAATTAAATTAGAATCAGTCCCCTACAGATGGCTCTGTCACTATAAAAGCTGACTACTCTCAAATGAACATTTGTTTATACATAAATTTAGAACACCATAATAAATTAACACCCTCCCAACAGAATTGTACTCTTCTGAGTGGTTCTTCTCTTCCCAGTGGATAGCAGGAGGGGGGAAATTATATTTTTCCTTCAAGGCATTCACAGCAGAAATTCAACAACAGTACAGACAGTGGAAGTATTGCAGATGGAGTAAATGCTTGCTGCGTAACTTCTAAGTGCCAGCATGCACTCTGCACAAATGACTTCAATAGGGTTGGTAAGCTTGCAAATACCATCTTAGGGTAGACATAGAGTACCCATATCAACCTCTCAAATCTAAAAATATGTAGAGTCAGGTATTAAATCAATAAAGCAGTCCAGCTTGTCCAGCTTAAAGCTTATGCAAAAATGAAGAAAGTAACAGGTCTTGCGTCAGGGGGAGGGGGATGGGAGAGGAGGGGAGGGAGGAGCAGTAATAATGATAAAACAATAATCATTATCAAAATGAGACGTTTTAGCACGCTGACCATGAAAGTGATTTGGAGCTGTTTAAGAGATTAAGGATTTTTATGGTGAGAAAAAAAAAAAAATCCCAAAGCTGTTAGTCCAATATGCAGCTGAAATGAAGGCAGCAAACAGAATGTGTGGTTGCTAGGGGAATATAATATAAATCAAAAGTGCTACTATAATTGCTATACACTGTAAGGAAGTGATAAGACCTCTCTGAGTATATTATACCTAGTCTTGGTTATCAAATCGAGGAAAGCTCCCATGCTTTTTCAAAGAATGCAGTGCAGAGCAAAACAAAGTGAATAGCAAGTCTGCAAAATTTAAATTATTAACTACAAAAAGGGTTTGGATGAGAAACTCACAAACAGCAAAAACCAAGATCTAACAGATGTGAGTCTGAGCTTTGGGTATTATTCATTAAAAAAAAAATCAAAACCAAACGCTTTTGAGGCTTGCCAGCCCCAAAGTTTGGTTATTTATTAAATTCTTGCCCCTTCTTGTAATCAATGAATACACAAACAGCTCCTAACCATCACCATGTCCATTATCTCTCTGAGATTACAACAGAAGCTGTTTCAGTGTTCTGAATGTGTCCTGGTCAAAAGTAACCCATCTTTGTAGCCAGTCCCACCCCAACAGTGAAGATCCCAAATGAGATCTCATCTTACACAGACTCAGATGTGGGCCTTGGACCTCGATTCAAGCATACTTTCAGCAGAGGCCTTCTGAAATACAAAATACTTTGGACAAAACTTCATGCCACAGTTTCCAGTGGCAGAAAAGGTACAGGAGGACTTCCCTGCCTTCCAGGAGTAACATGACAATGAATGCATTAAGCAACAATGGAATAACTTAAGCAAAATCTATTACTTCTTTTGCCAAACTGACAGATTCTGTCTTTCTTGCACCCCAAACACACTCTGGTACGTTTTAGAAATATGGGATGCAAAATATGGAGTGAATGCTTCATGCAAAAGTTTTCACACGTGTATAAAAAGATAAAGGATGATCCAGGATCATCCCAGCCAACTCTGGGCTCTTGAATTTGGGCACGAAGTTGGGAGTGCAGCTGAGGTGCCTCTAACCACAATCTATACCTAGGAATGGCTTCCCTCAACGAGTTCAGCTGCAGCCCCTCCAAAAGAGGTCAAACTACAGCTCATCTGCCAAGGTGGAGTTTCAGTGCAAGACAGTAATCGCCCTACTCCATCATCAGTGCTGTGTGTCAGTTTGCCAGGCTCTGCCCTGGGTGATTGGCTTTCACAAGATTCATTTTTCACTGCAATTCAGGTGAGTCCAAAGATCCTGGTTTCCTATTCTTCATTTGTAACTCATGTATCCCCATTAATTATCTACTTGTTGATCTATTGGTGATCTGTTCATCTACAGTTTGTTAAATTTACAGCTAGCCACGAACTGCAGCAATGTAGTCATAAACCACAAGAAATACCTAAGAAATGCCCATTACAAAATGCCTTATTTCTTATTATAACAGAAATCAAAGCAACAGTTACATCACTAGTCTATTTTCCTAATATATGAGTGTTCTGCAACCTTTTTCAGCACAAGAAATGCAATGGCCAAACACTGACATCGCCTAGGCCAAGGCTGGAAGCTCTGGGACAGACGCTGGTGGAGAATGTTTCATATATCAAGTGTGAAAAATTACTTTTGTCCATGTCCCTCAAACCCCACTGATTAAAAGACAGCCTGCAGGGGA
Source organism: Eurypyga helias (assembly GCF_000690775.1). NCBI lineage: Eukaryota > Metazoa > Chordata > Aves > Eurypygiformes > Eurypygidae > Eurypyga > Eurypyga helias. The sequence continues at coordinate 25,836 of NW_010239551.1, read as the reverse complement.
CCAGCTTTCTCACTTAAATTTGTCAGCAAGGTTGGATGAACCCAAGCACGCAACTCCCTGTGGCAAAGAGAATCAGGTCTGAGCATTGAGGGTAAAATGCTACTGCTGTTATTCCAGCTAGGTGTTGGAAGTGGGAGAAGATCCTACCATATGGATACATTAGGGATAGAACTGGGCAGGTTATTACCAAAAATGACACAAACACTAAAAAAGATTCAAGAAATAAGGCAGGAATGGGACCCAGAGCCTCATAAAGCACTAGCCAAACTCCAGCCAGGTACAAGGAAAACTAAACACTGTATAATTTTGGATAAAAGTCCCTTGTAGTTGAGGGAAAAAAGCCCAACAAACAAAACAAAAACCCACAAGCAACTCTAGCTGTAAAATTCTTTATCAGAATGCCAGAGAGTTCACACTTCTCTTTTTATTACCAAAAAAATGGACTCCGTATCTGTGTTTGTGTGTGTGTGAAGTATGACTATTATAAAACTAATACCATATTTTTTCAGGTATGGCCTCTGATCCACTGTGCAACATGCTATATAAATCAGAACAGAAAGAGAGCTTGTGCACCAGAAATCTCAAACCAAACTCCAGAGAGGAGACAGCACACAGATACAGACAGGCTGACAGGAGAGAAACAGGCAAGGAAATCAAGGATGGTAAGGAACAAAAATTTGAAGGTTGACAAAAGATGATAGAGAATGCTTGCACATTCATGAAACTTCCTCCCATGCAAAGGAAGAAAGTGTGGAAGTCCTATTTAGAGATGTATCTAGCTAAACGGCACTTACATGTACAATCACATCCTGTGTGGGGCTCAGGCTGCTCATCAGCTCTTTTCATTCCTCATTCCTCTTTTAATTCTCGCACACATAACAACGTTATTGAAAGGCACCAAAGGACACTAAGTCTGGACACAGATTTATATTTTTCTGCCCAACTGCTCCTACAGAAACTGCTTTCCTTCCACTTCCACTTGTGACTTCACTGGAGTCATTAGCAGGCATTAGCTCAGCCTCCCCTGGGTCACCACAAGGTCCATAGACCCGGGGCTTTGTACAGGGGTCACTTGGCCAAGGAATCCCACGCCTCGTAGCAACTCATTAGATATTACAAACAACCTGCTCACTCCAAAAATGAGCAAGACCTGCTAAAAACTACACACTTCCTTTTTATCTGCTGGTCCTGGGGGCACAAGTCCCAGGCTGTGCTACAAAAGGTCCATAGCACATAGTCATGGCACAGCCAATCCTCACAGCAATAGCTGCTCCTCACCCACAAAGGGCCTTATGCCTACAAGTTTAAAGGAAGATATAGAGACCTGATGCTTCACCATTGTCTCAGGAAGGCAGCATGCTCTAGATGGCAGTTTCTTTGCTAGTAATTTCTTTGCTGGGCCAGTTTCCAGAGACCTTAAGCAGGATGACATACCTTCTTTCTTTGTTAGTGACCCATAGCCCTTAAATGGCATTATATTGATGGCTGGAAGAGCAGAGAGAAAGAAATAAAAGGGGAAAAAAATTAGCTCCCTGGGCAATGGAGCCACTGGAGCCTGGTCTTCCATGGCTCTGCAGCTCATGGCTAGATTCTTTGATGTCTAACAAGGTATTGACTCCTGCTGATGCTTCTCCCTTGTCTGGAACATTCCTATTCATCCTCCTTTGTACAGTGCCTCCAGTGTCCCAGTGAGTAAGTCTATACTGCAGGCTTTCATATGGTGGAGGCACAAAAAGAGACTCTCTCCTCTATGAAGCCACTGATTTTCATGAAGCTTGTCAGGCCTTTCATCAGATCTGGTTGATACTGTCCAGTTGAATCAAAAAACTGCTGGGGAGGAGCAGGAGAAGCAAGTGTATATTCACACATGCATTGTGATCACGTAACACCTCATTTCCCCGGGAAACCAGACTAAAGATCTTACTCTCTGTGCATGCTGTTGAGCAACCATTTTCACCAGAATGTAGTTATTCAGACTGTATCACAGAGGCAAGTTCTCAACATATATGCTGTGCCAATTATGCTCAGTCAATGCAGAATCCACCAGCTCCAGGCTCTGAATTAACATGCAGAACAACAATACAAAAATCCAGCCTTTTTTGCAGTTTCAATTCATCAGTTCAAGCAGGGATGAGTGTACTTTATTTTTCTCCCCAGATGGTTGGAAGCCGCAAAGTAATTTAACAGTCTATGTTCTTCTAAAAAATTATCATGCTTTTTCTTTCCTGGGTGACTTCTACATCCCCTGTTGTCTGGTTTAATGGTACTAAGAGTTATGGAATCATATTGTTTTTATTATGTGCCTTCTTTGTTTTCAAATTGCATCTTGACACACAGTCTATCCATTCATGGGTCTTTAAAGAAGCAGCTCTGACTAAGTACCACCAATATCTAAGGAACAGAATGGCTACCTTGAAAAGACACTGAAAACAAGCCAAGGTGTCTTTGGGATGCCAGTGTACATTTTCAGTCCTTTTATTTTGCCATTCTTTAAAAGATGCCATGAAACTTCTCACTGACTTGTGAGAGTAAGCAAAACACTTCCAGAGTTTTTCCCTCTGGATTTTAGTCCTAGTTTAGAGCCAGAGAAATCAGGAAATTGCATCATTTTAAGAAAAGATTCTTCTCTTCACTAAGGCCGCACAATGTGGGCATCTTCCTGCCCCTTGTGTAGCCAGAAGTGGGACTGGTATGGCTGTGGGACTGGTCCTCTGAAGCTAAAAAGAGAAAGGGCCACGTGTCTCTGTGCTAAGAAACTAAGCAGTGTCAAGGACCATTTGTGGGCACTAGTACATTGTTAACACAGTCACAGGCATAGGTTTGGCCCTTGTCACCTGGTGCTCCCCCAAGCAACCCCCGGTGCAGTTTGGGAATTAACACAGGTGCTGGCCAATCACCAAAACGCAATTGGCATTCTTTTTGGGAGGCTCCAGTAGCAATAGAGATGCAGACAGTTTATGCTAGTTGGCTTCAGTGTCTGAGAACTGTCCCCGGCACATTTAATCTACTGGAGTCGAGGCAGCCTGTCAGTCTAAGGGGACAGAAGTGTGCAGGGTGTTCTGCACGAGGACATCATGCACCCTTCTGCTGCTGCCTCTCCATAAGGAACAGGCACTACGGAAGAGGCTGCATAGAGAAGCAGCAGCAGACAAGGGAGCACCGTGTCTGTGGATACCAGCAGCACCAACCCCACTAACACTCAATCCAAATTAATTCACTAAATTAATTCAATCCCACTAACACTCAATCCAAGAACTGTTGCTGGCAGATTAGAGGGTAGCAGTCTGAAGAACGCTCTGACGTGAGGAGCGCAGCAGGGAAAGGAACAAGTTGTACTGCAGCGGCACAGGATTTCCAGCCAGCTGCTGGCACCCAGGTTTCAGACCGCATCACATAGTTCAGTCCCGGCTTCTGTCGACAGAGGACCAACAGTCTCGATCCACAAGAGAGTGGAATAATTCACGAGAGACTGGAACTCATTTAAGGTGATGGTCATTGTCTTGCCTAACACGCTGGAGACTTGAAGCAGTTGCGCTGGGGCTGAGAGCAGCACGTTTCTCCAGAGCTCAGCTGCAATCTGCTCTCCACACTCAGGTGGACTTTCTCCCTTGCAGTTCATGGTCAGCTGGAGACAGTCCCCTCCAGGCACAGAAAACCCTCCTACCACGATTAGCAGTCAGCTGTGTACATCCTCCCCTAACAAGCTGTTTCATGCTTGTACTCCAGGATACAAAGCACATGCGCATCCCCCTAACAGAGACGGCTTGATTGCTCCAAGCTATGTCTTCCTGCCATTTCTATGTTCAGCAGCCGTCAGTGGCACCTGGGTCACCCTAGCTCTCAGGATCAAAAATACCCCCAGAAAGCCAGCTGGGGCTCTGACTGTCCCTTCCCAACAGCAGCTACTGAGAAGAGCCAGTAATGTCTAAGCAGTGGGAACTGGGAAGTTACAAGCCTCCCTCCACCTTCTACCACTGACTGCAAGTGATGGTGAGCCTGTGATTCCATGTAATAAACATCGTTTGTTGTTTATGTTTAGGGATAATAAACAGTTGGGATGTTCTCTTAAAGCAGTTTAAAAGGCAGCTAGCACACAGCTTTAATAAAAGGCTCACTATGATTTAAATGCAAAGTGACTCTGTGATAGACATCTCAAAAGATTTGATTTTTGCCCCTGTCCTCCAATGCCACTTTTTCCTTTGGTTCATCTCAAACTCTGTTCATTTGCCTTAACCACAGAGGCCAGCATAAGGGAAGCTTTGGGAAATGTGCCGGCATTATTTAAAGATTTATGCCTGCTGCAACAAAATCCTTTTGTGCTTCTGATTGCTAATTATAAGCAAATACTTTGATAGCAGTGAAAATCAGTTAACTATCCTCCCACCTTTCAAGGCACTGCGTCAAACTTGTCACCATGTACGAATGCATGTCTTAAACCAGTTTGATCACAACCTGGAATGAATAAGCTAAGAATAGGCTGGTGCAACTGAACAGATGAAAGTTGAAAACACTTGCTTACTATTTGAGACTGCATTTCTATTTGAATTAATGAGCGTGGTGCTATAAATACCTAATTTCCATGAATTTCAGATAATGTGGGAAGCACATCTGGGATGTCAGTGTTGGGAAAGAAGCATCCTTGCTTCTTCACTGCAGCAAACCAGTGACATTTCCATTTTAACTCGAGGTCCCAGACAAGTCCCTGTGGGAACTGCGACTTCTTCCTGCCAACACTTGACCTTCCTTGGAGGATTTTTAGCCACTGACCATTTCTGTTGGGAGAAACACTACAGAAGCTGCAAAACCTCACAAACTCTAACCTGATTAACTACCTGTGTTAGAAGTACTATTCACATGAACAAGTAAAAAGAATGGAATTGAGCAAATAAGCCAAATACAGCATTGCTGATAGAAGATAAATATATTTATTGTAAGAAGCTATACTTCCATGATTTAATTTGGTGTGTGCAATTGAAGGATATATATTAGGATGGTTGTCTTTTATCTGGACTATATTATCTCTCTGAACATTACTATGAATGTGCTGTCTTCTACAGTGTTTTTTGTTTATCTGACAGTACATTCCGCTCCCTGCTAGCAGGCTTTGCATCTTGAGTTTGAATACACACTTACAGCTTTCCATCACAGGCAATAACTGTATTTATTTTATTTAATTCTATTTTTTCTTGAATCTTGTTTTGTGTAATGCTTTGTTTGCTCCAGAGATACGCATGGCTACATATGTGCTAAGGTTGTTCTCCCAGAGATGAAGAAGTGCTTAGGAATTCTGTTCAGACAGTGAGCTAAAACTACTGGAGATGGATGGAAAGATGTTTAGTCCCAAAACGGCGGTTCATCTTCTTGTTGTGGCTTTTTTTTTTTTTTTTAATAATGCACAGGCAGACACCTGCCTCGTTCCTCAGTCACAGCAGTTTTAGGATCCATATGTTCTTCAACAAGATCTGGCAGAAGATTTGCTGGAACAGATTTCCATCAGGAAAAGCCAGAGGGAGAAAGCCAGCTCTGTTTACACAATCATACCAATTTTGACAAAATTTTGGAGGAAAGGTAAATTCTGATTTTTAATCAGCTCCAGTCTCAGCAGTTGACTCATGCACAAAAAAAAAAGGTGCAGAATTGAAACCTCATTCTTTATGGAGTTTTATGTATTCTGGCTCCTCGTGTAAAAAGCTTGAATTAGCAGAAAAAAATGTCTGGGTGCAATTACACCATTAATCACTTCTGCAGTCTGCTGGTATGAGACTTGAAGTGGGTTTCTCTCGATATTACGGGGGTGGGGAATTCTATATGTTACTATTGCATTAGATTTATGCGCATGGCAGGGGCATGGGTTGCTTCCATGCGTATCTGTGTGCTCAGAGCCAGAGCAGTGCTGCAAGACAGACTTCAGGACTGGCCAACAGAACTCTGCCTTCAAATATTTCAAGCAGAACTGTGCCAGCTTAGTCAACACTGAATCACGGGCTAATGCACTGCATTAATACCAAGAGATGCAGAGTTTTTCCATTAGCCACATTAACGCATGGACAAGCCTGTATTATGTGTTCAAATGCTACAATTCCTAACTTCATTCTGCAGCTTTCAAGCAGGTACTGATTTTTTTCTATTATGAATGATGTCTACCCAAATCCCTGAATATGACAGACACTATAAACTAGAGAAGCTCCCGTAAAATTTACTTCCCAAAACACAAACCCCATTTCTAGAAACAAAGAGCACAGGTTTGTTTAATAGAAGTAGCCCTTGAGATCACCAGACCTGAACCTCTCAGCAATCCACACTTAATACAGAGTAGATAAAAAATTAAGAGGGAGCTGTTAAAAAAAAAAAAAAAAAAGGAAATTGAAAAAAAGGAGCTCAGACTCTACTGATGAAGTAATGTCTCCAGGTCAACAACTCCTGAGTAAGTAACCAACATAATTAACCACCACAAATCTCTGTAATTAACCTGCAAAACCATACTAATTAGGAAAGTGAGAAGAGAGAGTATTTGGAACACCACGTATTTATTTTCAAGAGAGGATATAAAGCAGCGCAAATGACGGAGGAGCTGAAATCATCTCTGAGGCAAGCTAAGGAGGACAGTGTCTTCCAACTGCCCACCAGTACTTGAACCAGGCAGTGCTTGAACCCTGCCAATTCCATGGGTATACCACTCACCCCAAAAAAAAACAGATAGGAAAACCTAAGAATGCAAAGATTAATTTTACAGCCTGAGCTAATCCCTAATTTTTAACAAACAGCAGTAGGCTGAGTTACTTTATGTATTAAACAAAGTACACACAACTCCTCTCAGAGTAAGAAACTACAGTGATGAAAGAAAGTAAATCCCCTCTTGCTTTACAGATCCACCAGTCTGCAAGGAATGTCACAAATTCGCATGACAACCCAAAGCTTTTGGTTTTATGCTTGAGTGTCTGAGTCTGGAAAAAAAGATGTTAGAAAAATCACATGTAGACAGAGAACTCTCAACTCTTGAATGAGAAGGTATCTGTGAATTTTGCATCTTGGCTTTTCTAACAAGGTTTCACATGCATAAAATATGCCCCAGAAATGCAATGTTTCAGGTTGAACAAAGGTAAATCTGTTGTGTAGAGCACAAATCAGGCTTTTGCTGGACTGCTGCCCAGGTGCTCAAAGATGATTTGGGCCCCTCAGTCACAGTGAAGTCAATCTGTATAGCTTTGGTACTTCTGGACTAGGAGCCTTTCCCAGTATTTTAATCTGCAAAGGCATTAGTAGCTGTTTTTTCCCCATCTTACCATTTGATTTGTTGGATGACTGACTATCCACTCCCACAGATATTCTCCCTCTTGGCGCTGAGCAGTTGCAGCTCTCAGCACACACACGAGCCCTCTTTGGGGGTGTCTGACTGTTTACAACAAAGCTGTGCCAAAACTTCTGCTAGTGTGAACAAGCACATTTCCACTGACTCCAGAAACACCAACACCACCAAAGAATTTGGCCACATGTGATTGCTGCAGATGACTTAAGAAACATAATATTCTTTAGGTTTGAGTTACCAGCCAGTGAGCTGAATAAAATCCTGAACTCGTGCGTAGCACTGATCTCAGTAGCCATGCACCTGCGGGAAGTCATAGAATCTTCTAGGTTGGAAAAGATTTTTTTAAGATTATGAAGTCACTCACCCTTCTCAAACCAGCATCAGAGGCTTTCTGTTTGGCAGCATTTCTCACCAGCTTTGCATGGCTATAATGAGTAAAGACAGTCAGGGACCTTCAATGTAGCTTAGAGAGCTTATTTCATTATGATTAGCAACCTGGTCTAGTGGAAGGTGTCCCTGCCCATGGCAGGGGCTTGGAACTAGATGATCTTTAAGGTCCCTTGCAACCTAAACCATTCTATCATTCTATGATGCTATGATGGGAAGAACTCACATTCTTTTTTGGATAAACAGCCCCAAAATAATGCAGTTTGGTACTGTACCAAACCCAGCACATATGGAAAAACCAACCAACAAAACAAACAAACAAACAACAAACCCCACAAACCCAAAACATCACAGGCTACCTTTATCTAAGAGATTTCTGGGCTGCTTCCATCCAATATGGAGCAAAATTACCCCATGCCTGACAAACAGGATGGAGGGAACCGGGGTCCTCATCGCAGTTTGCAGTAAGTAAAGTGCTTAGAACCCAGGACCAAATCCCTGTGCCCTCAGCACAGAAGTCTTTCAAGCTCTGCTTGTTAACCACATTTTCAAAGACCGATCTTCAGTTCACATCTCCCGATTTTCTCGTATGAGCTGTACAACGCCAGTTAATTGCCTCTGTCTGAAGTAGCCTCCTTAGCATATAAAATCTCTCCGTGTCTTTTATTTTTTTTTTTTCTTCTGCAGTGCACCGTGAAAGGAACTTTAAAAAGAGAATTACAGAAGTAAGTGAAAACTAAACAGGCTGCAACTTAAAGCCTTTTCAGATGGAAAAGGGCAGGATGAAATGCATGTCATGGTAAATGCTTTCCTCTTATGAAAGGGAGATTTAAAAAGAAAAAAAATCTAAATGGATGAATTCCACAGTGAAAATATAATATATACTTTGGTTAGGTTTTTTAAAAAGTGATATGCATCTACCTAACTTTGCTGAATAAATGACCACATTCTCCTTCGAGAGGTGAAAGCCTTTATGGGAAGAGGTCCCTCACAGGGGCAATGTCAGGTCGGGAACCCAAACCCCTCAGGTGTTGAGACAGCAGTCAATCAGTGCAAATATTGGCCATTCAACCTAACAACAAGAGGCCAAGATCCAAGATATAAAGCTGAAAAGAACAAAAAAAAAGGAGAGCTTGACACCAGTTCTCATCTTGAAAATATGTAAACCCACCACAAGAAGTCCTAAACTGAACTGACACTGGAGCACAGCCTACAAAGAAAGGGATAGGCAAAAATGGAACAGCTCTGTGATAGTCAGGACCAACAACGTTAATTTTCCTTAAGGAAAATAAATAAATAACTAGACAAAGTCACTGGTCCATAACACAACCAAAATTACAGAAGTTGGAGAAAGGCACAGAATTCAGTATGCAATTTACTATTATATCTGGGTTTTTTAATAAAACAGTCATTTGGCTGCTGCCAAAAGATAAAACCAAATTAGACCGAACAGTCTTGATTCTCAGCAAGGCTTGAGACCTTGTGCTCAGAGCAGGAGCCTTAAAATTACAACTGGTGATGGATGGATTACTAAATACTGCACGCCATGCAACAGCCTCTACATGCCACTGACACATGAGGACTTCTTGACTTGACCCCCTGGAGATCAGCCTCTCCATCACTGGGGTGCTGTGAAGGACAAAGAGCACAAGGAGCTTGCCCTGCTGGAAAAGCATGGATATGCATTGCATGACACAGTGTGGTGGGAGGGGGTTGCAATGTTTGGCAGACACCAGAGAGTTAAGAAGAGCTCTGTTGAAAAGAGACATGTTGGCTGCAAAAATATGGTGCTAAACCTCCTCCTTGGCCTCAAGCTTTCACACATAAAGGTCACCCCAGAAGGGAGGAGAAAGGGTGGCTTTCTGCCGGGAATAGCAGTCCAGTGTTAAACACCCTATGTCCCAACCTAACTCAAACGTTTCAACATCATGACAGTGTTGTAACTCGTCTGTTACTGCTGATCTCTGGCTGTAGCCATAGTTTTTTGAGATGCTAGAGGCTAGTGCCTGCTTGAGCAGCCTTAGGGCCTGTGCTGTCCTAAATTTCCCTTGTGGTATTTGGCTACACTCAAAGATCAAGGTCAAAACATGCTGTAATTGCTCATATAATACATTTCTTCTGAAACTCTGCCCTCAAGCACAGACCACAGCTATGATTTTAAACTAGCAGCCAACTATTGCCAGCTATCAATCCATGAGTGCAACCAATGCACAAGTGAAGATGATGCACTCCAATAGTACATCACTGTAACCTGCTTGTTCTGGTTCAATAAAACATGCTATTCATTCCTAAACAGCGTGGTTTTCTCAGTCTGCTATCCTTCTGATCTTTATTTGAAAGAAGAGGCAGCTTTGCAGAAATATCGTGCCTGGTTAGACAGCAAGAGTCTTTAATGGTGTATATCACTGCTCTAAAAATCTGATATTCATTTCAAGCCACAGCAAGGCAGGAAGATGCAAGTCATCTTACAGAAAACTAAGCATGCATGTATTCCAAAAAACTTCCACTGCCTTTTTCCTTCATTATATGAAGAAAATGAAAAAACAGGGATGTTACAAAGAGAAAAAAAAAAAAAAGCTAAATGTCATGATAAAAATAATTTAAGGAGCAGCATGTATGAGTCCAGGTGAACAAAAACCTGGGCTTGAATGCAGAGACCTCAGAGCTTCACTCAGGACAAGCATCTCTGCTTCCCCATCCATAAACAGTGCTGGGGACTGGAGGTCCTCTGTGAAAAGGTGCCAAGTAGCACTCAGATAAAAACATAGCTTAACACACTCAGGTGTCTATACAGACCTCTGCTCCTGTTCTCTGCATGCAGTGAACATTGGGGAAAAAAGCGAATGAGGGAGATTCTCAGTGACTTCCGTTCAGAACTTTGCAAACTGGAGCTAATTAAATGTCATGGAGGAGTCATGCTCAGCAGAAGCCAAGTGAAGGAACTATGATTTTTCACATATCATGAACATGGCATGCAGAAAGCCATCAGACCTGGCTGGAGAAACAGGAGATTCCAGAAAACTCCCCTTGAAGGATTGTGACCTTATAAATAACAAGCAATTAGTAGTATTCTGTATTCATCCCACAGGAGTTCTGGACATCAGTGTTCCTTACCTGTGTGTTATATATGATATTTTACAATATGTAGTAAGCACAATAAGACTGTTTATAATTTTTAGTGTGAAGAGGCCACAGAAAACTTAGTAATGGAGCAAAACATTGGTAAAGTCCAAACCTCTAGATTATATGTATATATCTAGGATTAAGCACCTCAAAATAGGATCTTGACATTTTACTGCATAGGGACTTCCTGAAAACTAGCCAGAAATCTCCTGTATCTGCTCAGCACCAGCCCACTGGGAAAAGGTAAAAAAAATAAGACATCTTGAATTCTGAACCCTTCTCTCCTTTGGGGCTGAGAGACTCCCACCCACTCTGGATTCACACTGCCCAGTCTTTCCCTGGGCACATCACTTTCTTTTCCCCCCAGAGAGCCAGGGAAAGCTGATGCCTTTCATTTAAAGCATGTCTGGAAAGTTGTTAATGGGAGAACCCTAATCCCAGCTGTGTTTTAGGCATGCTTTCAACCTCCTCCCTAGGTCAATCCCTCAGTGATGTAGGCGAACATTTAGAAACCATTGTATTTGAAATCCCCACTGCCACACGTATGAGGCATTGACTAACTCAGTACTATAAAACTAGTGCTTATAAATCTCTGAGGACTATTAAAGTCATGTAACTCATTGGTGATGCACCTTAGTTATTTCCAGAGCTAGTGGCAGAGAAGCTGATGGCACTTTTGGACTCAGCTTGCAAAATTTCACCTCAGTATCACTGCGGAGTCTCCTCCCATTATTATACATAGTCCCCAAATCTGACTATGTAAAACCAATATTTACAAATGCCATCCATTTATCTGAGTTAATCTAAAAATAATTCAAAGGCCAAATTTAAGTTTACTTGAAACCATGGTCTAAGTGTATATGAAACTGTTATTCCTGAAAGCAGTGGCTACTCCTAAATCAGAATCATCCAGGTGCAGTGTTACAGGGCTAGAACATTTGAAGTGTTTAGATGCATAAGCCTACTGAAATTGATCCAAGATAGGAACCTACATTTCAAGAGATATACAGGCCACCAGCAACAGCCACAGGTCTCCAGGGATGCCAGTAGATCCCTGGAGTTAAACACCTTCCTTCTGCCAGCCAGAGGAAAAATAATTGAGCAGTTTATTGATAAACAGTGAACCCTGGACTTCTTTCTTTTTCTCTTCCATAGATTGCCCAGAGGAACCTGGTACAGTTAGGTGGGCTTCAAAATTACATGTCCTAAATTTCAGGAAAGCAACCCTGGGATGGTCAAAAAAGAAAGAAAGAAACAAACAAACAAAAATCCCCCAAACAAACAAATGTGAACCCCACAAAGAACTCCCACCTCCCATGTAATGGCAGATGCTTGTACAGACATCACCAAATGTCATGTTTTAATCCATAAGTGACTAAATATCTTTCAAAATCCAGTCCCTGCTGTCCTGTAAAACTGGAATAACACTAATCTAATGTAATCCAACCTAATCTAACAGCAATCAGTAGCTATCTGAAGAAAATCTCATTAGAGGTTTTGAGGAGCTGAAACACTATAGCAATGGAGCCCACTGAAATACCCTGTCCGGTAACTGCCTCTTCCTTCACTCCTATCTCCTCCCTTCTGAGGATAATGCTTCTAAAACATGGTTTAGTTATTCTGGCAGAGTTCAGAAAATAACTTTCTAGTGTGTCCAGGTTTTCCTCTAGGATTTCCCCACTGATTTTTACAAATTATACTCACTTAGCTGTAGTTATTTCTAAATGGAAATATATATCTTCTTTAAAAATGACAACAAAATAAAGAAGCCCTAAATATAACACGCCAAAGCTACCTAGAAAAGGAGACTAAACCCAGCTATATTTCCCAAAACCAACCTTGCAAACATTTGCTCATCTCAAAGGTCTAAATAATTCAGAATGGATTTCCTAAATATGAAAGCAGCAGGGTAGGATGCTTAGACTGTTAATATAACAAGACCTGTTAGCAATATAGACACATCCTGATTTTTCTTTACTCTCAACCATGTGCTAGATGAAATCCACTAAGGTTATGGCAACAGGACTATGGGAAATGTCACCATGCTGGCATTAAACCCAAGTTAAAGGAGGGAAGAATGAGCCTTGGGCCTTTTTTTTTTTTTGAACACAGAAGTAAATATCCCAATCTTTACTTCTCAGAGCAATAAGGGGAGGGGAATCAGCTATGCCAAAAATATGTGGCATCAACAGAAAGCAGTGTATTTTTCAATACAAGGTCTCATTATTGATTAAATTTATTTAGAGCAACATCTACGACATAAGGCACAGCCTGAGTGGTAGCTGACCAGCTAATGCCTGTGCCGTGCCCTACAGGGCTCCCAAAGGACTTTGCACTCAAAGACACCAATGTTGAAATCACGTTCACAATTACAGGCAAAGCATGACTTAACCTTGCCTGCTTTATCTACGTCTGCCTTCCACTCCACACAGATTCATAGATCTTCTGTGCACCGACATCAGCATTTTTGCAACCCTTATTCAGGCGTTTCAAAAGAATTGGCTTGGCTGGACTAACCTTAAAAAAAAAAAAAAGAAAAAGAAAAAAAGAAATCTCCCAATTCACGTAAGCATCCTTTTTCCCATGGTCCATACAATATGCTGCCTCTCCAAGGATTCATCGAGACTGAAATTCAGACATCAGCCTAAGTCTGCTGCCACAATTACTCTGATTAGAATAACCCAAGCTTTTCTGAAACCTGAATTTCAGGAAAATAAAACCAGTCATTTTTCCCCAAGCTCTGACTGCTGTGCCTTGTATTATTATAGATAAATCAATCTCAGGTATGCTGATTACACTCTAGTATTCAGCCATCCACCCTGACCCACAAGAAATGTCCTGGCTCTTGGGAAATAACAGGCAAGAATTTAATACCATAATTCTTCCCAGCTTTTCTTACCCACACTGATAACAAGGAACACAGTAGACAAAGCTGATGCTACAAGAGGAATGCAATTTGAGATTAGGATGCCTACGTTTAAGTGCTTATGTGAGTGCCAGGTGTCTAAACTCCTATTATAGCCTACAGGCATCTAGTCAAAAAAAGCCAGTGGAATGTAAGAAGCAAGTTGGGGAGCAGCCAGCCCACAGCAACCTTACAGTGAGCTTCATCACTCTCCAGACTCTACCGACTGTGCCCCACTGACTATAATGGAAGCTTAGGTATTGCCAGTCCAATTCCACTGCCTAAATGCAGATACTCAGCATCATTTGAGATGTCCTGGAATCTCCAAAACACACTGCTGGTGCTGGCAGACACAACACAAAACCTGCAGGAGTCATATCCCCATAGTACAGCAGCTGAAAGGATACATGGCACATCGCATCCAGCACTAGTGCAGCAAAATCCTGCCCTGAGGTTAGCCTAAATGTTGGTGTTGTAATCCTTAAATTTAGTCCTATCCTTCAAGGATCACCTTATACTAATTACCCAGTTAGTGCAGAGAAAGTGTTTCAGTCTTTCTGAGGACTCATCACCTCTGCATCGTTTCAATGGTATTTTTTCACCTCTGCAGCAACACTGGCTATAAACTTGAGCTTTTTTTTGCTTTTCTTTTTTTGTTTTACTACATGAAATTGGAAACCTTGAAAAATACATGAAACACCATGCTTAGGAATGCTGTTTCAGTGGTGCTTAGGAGTGCTGTTACAGCACACATAAGTATGTAGCCAAAATGTGAACACCCGTTGACACATGAGAAAGAAGGTGCCTGTCCAGTGATGCTCCAGTACACACTTCCCACTCCTCAAAACAGACTCTTTTTTGGCAAATACTATCACTTGGACTCTGTGGTGCTGCTGATGAGATCATACATACTGGCTTTCAAACAGCTCATGGGACAGTAGATACCTTTTCTACAACTCAATGCAAAAACACACTTTTGCTTTGATAATACATTTTATCATCTTATTTGGGTTCATCTGTGTGTTTCAGCATATGCAGAGAACAGCTGTTTCTCAGTTGGATAGAGTCACCATTCATATGAATGGCGTTACAGTCTTGGTTCAGTTGCTACTCTAGGAGTAACAGTGGTAGGACCACACAGAAATTTGCTAGCTTTCTCCTAACTCTTCAATTTCCATTTACAAAGCATGAGAGAATATAAGTGACAGCTTCTATTGAATAAAATACTGATTTTTTTTTTCTTCTGGATGATCTCCTTATCAAAATCCAAATCTAACAAATGCTTACAAGGACGGAAGAGAGGAGCTTTCAAGAAAGAATAAGTAATTTCTGGTAATGTTTCTACAAATGATAATTTAAAGTGCTGGAAGCCCCATTTATGTACAATCACTAAAGTTTTAAGCACTGGGAACCACAGTTCTTCATTACTGGGTTCTTCAATAAACTTGATGCTTTATGCTGAAAAAGCTTTAGAGGCAATTCTTCCATCAGCACGTGAGAGATTTAGGTATGTTACTTCTGCTGGCACTATGGAAGTTAGACATAGACACCTTTCCTCTGCTTAAAACAAAACCAGAATAATCTCCCTCTCTTCCAGCTACTCCGGATCAGCTGCCAAACAGAATTTGTCTGGTGCAAAATACATACTGTAAAATATAATGAAGCTACAGCAGGAGACTACCAGCGGAAGGCTAACCATTGGAGGTCACTTACAATATTTTGCTGTCAAAGACAGTTTTAACTGAGGTATTTTTATCACAATACTGTGGTGGTGCACAGCATTGATTACTTTCCATTAAAGTCATAAAAAAGCACTGAAGTTTTCTATTGGTCTGCAAGGAAAAGAGGGTAAAAAAAAGAGGAAAAAAAAACCCAAACACTTGAATTACTGCCATAAATAGAGTTTGAGGGTCCAGAAGCAGTTTCTCTCCCCGCTCCCTCCCTGGTTAGTTCATCACTTGCATTACATTCCTACATGGCTAGAAACTCTAGGTGCAGGTTTTGAGTGGCAGCTTGAAATACCTTTGTAAAAGCACAAGCTGCAGCGACCAAGAACCATCACTACCTCTTCAGTGGCCCACGTGAAGATATGTTTCCATGTGAAAAAGGCCTTCAGTGTCCCTGAGTTGGATACAGCAAGAGAGTATATTTTTATGCTATAAATGCCCTCTATGAGCATTCACACAGATTAACAAAAGCCACAAACAGATTTCCCTTACTACTTAAAGTGAGGAAAAAAACAGCTGGTTTTATTCACTAGAAGTAAATTAACTTCTTTGTAAAGTGGAATGAATATTCAGTGCCCTTCCCTTCCATTAAAAAAACCCCAAAATCAAACACACACCAGCAGAAGCAGAGCAGGTATAGGGAGGAAGCAAGAACAAGCCCTAAATGAAAGAGTGAAAGACACGGACAAGGTGCAGATATGCTCTGTAGTACAGCTGCAGCCTTAGGGAATTTTAGCAATATCAAGATAACTCAAGTGACTAAAGTTGGAATAAATCAGAAAATATGGAGGTACAGAGCACACAGAGAGAAGGACCTGGGAAATTCAAGGGTAGTTCTGACCTGCTGGAGAAGAGATCTATGACAATAACGAGTGGCTAAACTTGGAGCAAATGACTGAAAAACTTTGGTGGCCTCTCTGCTGGCAGATTAATTGTGCAACGGGCAGTCAGACAAGAGGACTGGCAGGGAGGTAATGCAGCGTGTCAAGGAAAATGTATTATACTATGTGCTTTCACCGGGTACCAGATATAACCCTGATTCATGTTAAGCAGCACAAGAAAAGCCCCATGGCAATCAACGGGATCACACGCAGGAATCAATGCTAAGCACTTGAGACTATAAAGCAAAGACGAAAATCCTTAGTTTGAGGAATGACCATAAACTAATGAACAAATTTAAAATGTTAAGTTCTTTGATGTAGGAAGCAGTATCATCCTCTCAGGCTGGAGAGCCTCTTGTTCAACTGAATCACAATATGCACCTAGCATTCCTACGGAGTGCCTCAATAGAAATAACACTGAAGCAAGTCCCTGCTGCTGGACCTTTCCTGGACTTTTTACTTATGAAAAACTATCTGAATCTCCACTTAAGAGAACAGAGTTGCAGCAGTGGCAAAGGCTCTGTGTGAGGTCATTATCCAGCAAAATATGACTTAAATAAAAACTGCACTAAATTTGCAAACACTCAGATGCTAAGGGGAAGTCCAAGAAAAGACAAAAGCTTAGAAGCATAAACTAATACATTAACAAAAAAAAAAAGCATGCCATGTACCTGCTGCCCTGAGTAGCAGTAAAT
The DNA here is from genome assembly GCF_000690775.1 of Eurypyga helias. Lineage (NCBI taxonomy): Eukaryota > Metazoa > Chordata > Aves > Eurypygiformes > Eurypygidae > Eurypyga > Eurypyga helias. The sequence goes on along the minus strand of NW_010239551.1, from coordinate 8,812 downwards.
TACCAGCAGTGCACATCTGACTGCCATAATTTCAACCTCTGCCTAGCATTCCAATTTTAGATGCCATCTGTAAATAAGCAAGTTAGCTGACCTCAAAATGTTGATGTCCTGCCGCTTTCCAACATGCCAGCCCAGCTCCTCCTGAGAGGAGCCCAGCACTCGTCACCCCTCTCAGCCCCCAAGCCTTCCCCCTGGGGCGCTCGCCGAGGGCAAGCCTTAGCTTTTCTGCAGCGTATTTCATTCCGCATACCTGGAGGCATGACACCTAGGAGTGCTGTACATGCTTCTCTTTTTAAATTACCCAAGGTTTTATAATTTCAACAACCTTCCTTTGAAGTGAGCTGAAACTCTGATGGGCTCCCCTTTTCTCCTCCACGTGCTCTGTGCTTGTAACACAACTTGCTCCTTTGAGTACACTTCCCCCAAGGTCATCTGGAGCAAGGTTTACATGTCACAGTATAGGGACTGTGCAACCTTCTGCAGCTCTGTTCCTCCTACATATTTTTCCTTTGATCCAAAGAAGAATGTGTTCTTAGCAATAGTAAAGTTTGCTAAATTCTCAAATTTTAAGCACAATCATCTAAGGACAACAGTAAGGACAGAAACACCACTTAGTGGGTTACCAAGGTATTGTCCTCCACCAAAGAGCTCACAGACCACACAAAGGAAGTGCTTAACCTTAATTTTTACCAAAAGAAAAATTAAAGCAAGTGCAGAATATTTGCCCCAGACTCAGTATTGTGCAACTACTGCTGACTGCTGTCAGTTCACATGAGATCCCCAAGACCACGCTTACACTGGGAGGTTAAAAGCAGGTTGGAGAATGTTTTCTTGATGACAGCGGCATCTGGCATCTATGATAAAATGACAACGTGAAAATGTAAAGCCTAAACCACTTGGCCAATGTAACTCAGGGCTTAATCCAGGAATAGAGACATTCCACTTGAGTATTACCACAAGCCTTTTAGCCAAACTTTATTTCTGGCAATGCCATGAAATGCACATCAACCCTATCTGTATCTAGGTAAATATGTGGTAAATCAGTCCTAACTGACAAACTATGTCATTCACAAAAAAAAAAGAAGTCCTGGAATGTCAACCTGGTTATGTTGTTTTAAAACCCGCACAAAAATTCCCAGCATAATGTAAAGATCATAAACATCAAACTATCAAGACTAGCATGAGAAAACGGCATGAAAATAAATAAAAGAGCTAAATAAATGAATGAAAGCAATTTACTTTCCTATGTTTCCTTAACAGCGCTAATATACAAATAAGCCAAATGCATTATAGTGAATAAGATAGAGTCTAAAGTTAATCTCTTTTTTTCTTTGTTTCTGTAGCCTAGAGGTCTTTTGTATTCACTGAAGTCATGGCCTCAAGCGATCCATACAGCATTCACAGCATGATATTACATCTATTTTATTGGGAAACACAATAATCAAATGCTAAAATAAATCTTCTTCCTATTATTTGACTTCAGCATTGAAGTACTGAAATGGCTAAGCTAATTCATTTTGATTATCAGCCCATTGGTCTTGATATTTTAAATTAACCCCACAATTTTGACAGAACTATGTAACTAATGCCTGAAAATATGATTTTGTTTAAGCATATATCGTGCTAAGATTGTGGTTTTTTGAAATTTCAGTGAATCAGTTCTGGTCAGTACAAAGTTAATATAAAATGGTTTGCTGTTAAATGACATTGGTGCTCACACATTCTCTCTGTCCTACACCCGTTAAAAAGCCATTGCAGCTATAGCACTCAGAGCTCCGGCTGCATTTTTAAAGCACCAACTGTTAGTTGATTTTGTTAGCATAAACACCCAATAAAATTTTATGGTGTGTTCAGCTCTCATTAAAGATGACAAACAGCAGCGGAGAGCAGCACCCACAAATAAACAGGGAGCAGGACAGCTGTGGTATCGCCGATGCCCAGAGCTCATTCAGATTCAGGGCTTAGGGATCCGCATGCCGAAGGGCACTGCAGAGATACAGGGAACGGAATCCCACGCACTGCTTGAAAGCCCTTGAGCTCCGCACAGCCCTACCAGAACACTCCTGACAAGTATGTACTGGGGAGAGAAGTCTCCTTCTCCAGCCCCTTTCTCATTCATCCCCTAAAACCTTAAAATAACAGCTGTTCTAGGCAAAGTACACCTTTGCAAGTGCATACCTGCACAACGGTACAAGACCCATGGATCCTTTTGCTCCCCATCACCCAAAATACCCTAAATAAGACACTCCGTCAACACCAGGACTAGAGGAGCCTGCTCTTGCAGTTGGATTGCTTCCAGTCAGGGAAAGCATGACACCTGCCAGGAGGGTTTTGATCAGCCTGGTCATTTATAAAGTCAGACTGGCCACCTCCCCTTGTCTTCGAAGGGGCTTTTGAGCCTTCCACTGAAATGTAGAGTCCTGAACCTGCCATCGTCCTCATTGCAAAATTTCCTGTTAATGGGAACTTCACAGGACAGCTGACACTCAGATAGTCCCAGGAAGCACTCGGGGAATAGGGCTGGAATTAACTGACAAAAACCATCAGGTTTATAGGTAGAATTGTAGAGAAAGCAGATTTCACTGTCTGAAATCCCATAGTCATTTCTCCTAAAAGCCTTGAGGCTGTGTTGCTTGAGGTTTAGAAATTTCTAAAAACCTTTCCATTCACATCAACAGAAGCAAAACTTCTGTCACTAATTCAGCACTTCCACCAGATAATGTGAACTGAAAACTTCAGAGTTTACAAGAGAGAGAATGTGATTAAAAAAAAAGTTTCAAACACTTCCTCTGAAGTTCCCTGTAATTTTTCTTGATTTAGAGTTCACCATACCCAGTTTTGACAGGTTGTGCCTTCCTCTGCTGCCTTCTGAAAGATCCCCAACAAAAGGGTGAAGATCTATAAAAGATATATAAATATCTATAAAAAACTGGAAAGAGTTAAATCAACACTACACAGTTCCACTCTGTGTGCAAAACAAAACCTTGCTCCACAAGGAGCCAAACTAAACACCCGTCTTCCTAAAGGATGGACCACCCAGGTCTACATTTTTTTCCCACATCTTTGCCCACAGATTTTCCTGCCGACACCTACACTGGGCAAGGGAAAACATGCTTCATAGGGAAGAATATGCTGGTGGGATGTCAGGAGCACATCTACCCAGCCAACAATTTTCACAGAATTTGAGATCATTATTATTCTGTTAAGATTGGTAGATTTGGTGGCTTATATCCAGCACCTTACTTCACTGCCTGTAAAAACAGAGCAATTCCCCCATTCTCGCAGTTTTTTGCCTCTTATTGTCAACTTAAACTACAAACAAAAGGCAATGCCATTTCTGCCTGTATGGGGTTACAGCATCCAGCCAGAGCAGGCTTTGGTCGTGTCTGGGGCTCTCATGCATGCTGTATTAGACCACTCTGAAAGGTTAGTATTTTGAGATGGAAGAGTAATTTCTAAGGGACTGCCTTCTGAGCTAGGCTGGATTTTGAAGACAGCTGACTGATCATGTTTTAAAGCCCTGGCAGCTACATCAAGTCCTACTTTAATACTTATTACGTGTGGAAGTCAACCTTGCATTCCCACTAGAGTATTAAAATTGGACAACTTGAAAATATACTGCTTAGCTTTATCCATACATGGTAACTTACCACACACAGTAAAATGCAATGTGCAAGTAATACTGAACTTGTTTCCGCTTCAGCAATAATACAGAGGAGCTACCATAGCTTCCTTATCTTCATTTTCTGCATCCAAGAAGGCTAGAAATGCTGTGGCTCTATTGCTTCTATAACTTTAGAGGTATTGAATTTCTCTGCAATTAAACCAACATAAATAAGTAGTAATTCAACTGAAATCAGTGGAATTCACACGAGGGGAATAGTTCATGTAAAAGAGAATAAAATTAGATTCACACAGTGTAGATGCAATAATCTTATTAATTGTTTAAAGAATGAACGACTACAAATCCAAACTCATATCCTGTTAAAAGGACATTGTTGACCTGTTGATCACAGCTGAATGAACGCTGAATTGCCCCTTTAGATCAGGACAACTCCCTGCAAAGATTCAGTTCTGTAGGAACACCCAACATCAGCAAATTGTTTTTCTTACAGGTTAATTTTGCCCTTTTCAAAAAGATGGGAGAGCAACCAAGGGTACAATCAAAACTGTATTCCCAGTTCAGCTTAATTGAGTGTAGTTTAACAAAGACTTTAAATTACTTCATTGAGTTGTTTTCACACCCACTTTCTTACATACCAATATTGCTAATTAGTATAACTGTCTCTCCTTTAAAAGCAAAAAAAAAAAAAACCTGTCTAAATGATTTGCTGTAATCTTCAAACATTCACTACTGCTGATTAAAAATCAGGTTACAGTTACTCAGTCAGATGCCCCAAACTCAAGAACTTATTCAACAAGGTTTACTTAAAGCTGAGAGAGGAAGGGTGGTTGCTTAGTGTCCGCTAGAGTCCAACATCTGTCCTGTAAAACCCATCTAGGAAATCCATGATGGAAGCATGCACCGTTTGTTCAGTTTTAACTAAGTGTTGTTTCATTTTACCATACAGCTGGAATGTTACTCAGTCAGATGCCCCAAACTCAAGAACTTATTCAACAAGGTTTACTTAAAGCTGAGAGAGGAAGGGTGGTTGCTTAGTGTCCGCTAGAGTCCAACATCTGTCCTGTAAAACCCATCTAGGAAATCCATGATGGAAGCATGCACCGTTTGTTCAGTTTTAACTAAGTGTTGTTTCATTTTACCATACAGCTGGAATGATTCGGGGAGGTTTAGATTAGATATCAGGAAGAAGTTCTTCCCAGAGAGGGTGGTGAGGCACTGGAACAGGTTGCCCAGAGAAGCTGTGGATGCCCCATCCCTGGAATTGTTCAAGGCCAGGCTTGGAGCAACCTGGTCTAGTGGAAGGTGTCCCTGCCCATGGCAGGGGGGGTGGAACTAGATGGTCTTTAAGCTCCCTTCCAACTAAACCATTTGGTTGGGACAGGAAAACACTTACCTCCTACCCACACATCAGGACCAGAATCAGGAAGAAGTTAAAGCCTAGATCCACTAACAGACTTAAATGCCTAACAAAACATCAGTGCAATGTAGGTAGGAAAAAGACTGCATTACCTTCAAAACACACATGAGCTATATGGGTACTCATCAGTGATGCTGTACTGGGGCATATGAGTGCATGCCATAGGAGCTGTACCTACATGTCACAGGACAACAGGTCTCGGCATTAGGAGACCTGACCCAGAATATACACGCTGACCATGCCCAAGACTGAGCTCCACATGAAGCAGCTGTGGTCATTCAAAAATATGGTCAGAGAGAAGTCGAAAGAGACTGAATCAGCAGTGTTGTGCCAACCAGTAAGAACTACTCTACAGCTGAGGCTGCTGTACAAAGCTGGGGGTTTAAATGTTACCCTGCAGATTGTGCATGTCAGCCAATGGTTTGGCAAAACGTGTTTTCATATAAAATAAAGAAGCTGTGCATTCCCCTTCCCCCAGGAGACATGGTTGTTTTCCATCTTCCATACTCCAAAGAACAGCCCTGCACTCTGCACTGGCCCCTCTCCAAGAAGGAGATACAGCAGTGTCCTGAAGGATGGGATCTGGTGAGTCTCTGAATCCTCATATCAGCACTTAGAAGGACACCAGATCCACAAATCCTGCTCCATGGGATACCTCCTTGCTCATCGGAGCCAGGTGGAAGACCTCAAATAGAGTTGTTCCTAAAGAAAGAAATTACTTCAAGTGTTTTCTGTAGGTTTTCCTCCCTCGAGATAGATAAAATTGGTGCCCCCACCATGAAATAAAGTACCTTCTCACAGCATCTTCCTTGGTACTAATTTAAGAAAAGAAATTAAATCTAAGACAATGTCTGTGCCTTGCATTGGCTGGCATGGAGCTCTGGACTGCTGAATAAGAGACAAACGCCAGGAGCTGCAACCAGCAGTGCTGAAATGCCCGAGTCCCCATATGGAGGTAGCCCTCATTAAATGCTTCAAGAAATCTGTTGAAATGTGACAGCTGGGAACTGACCCCCAAATTCTTATGCCAGGACATGAATAACTGAGCATATTTTCCAATAATATGCACTTTCTTAGTCGGAATTGAGGCCTGCTCCCAGCAAGATCCTCAACCAAGAGAGGTGGTTGGTTTTGTACAGACTCTCAGCGGCTGTAAGCCTCACCACCCCAACCACCCAACCACGTCAGAAATGTTCCTACGATTAAGCTTTTCACTAAGCACTGGGGTGATTCCTCTCGCCTTCCTCCCACAAATTGTTTTAGGAAAGGCAATGGGATTAGTCACAGGCAGGAAAAAAAGAGCATTAGAAGCTGTATGTACACAAACTATTTCACAAAAAATAGTTCTCTCTAGACAATAAATCACAGTTTTTCAACAGCAATCACAAGTGGCTTAGAGCTAGATCTTGGTTAAAAAACAGCTAAAAAGCATTATATAGAAATGTCAAAAAATATACATATTTTAATGGACATGGGTTACTAGAGTTTGGAATTACAATCAAACTAACTACTTAAGGCCTTTAATAGTATCCCACTAAAATGTTACCGTCTTTGCTCATCGCAACTGCAAAGCTGTAAATCATGCAAAGGAAAAGTTGGAGTCGAAGTGCCTATTGCCTAGTGAGAGGAAAACACGGAGCGAAGCCAAGAGGAAGAGTGACCTTGCCCCAGTGAGTTGGCATTTGCAGCTCTTTGAGTCGACACAATGTGACGACTTCTTCTTTTGGGGGAAAATAAGTAAGAAGTAGTTTCACGAGCAGTAGAAACAACAGTATTTGATTTATGATGGATTTTTGCTCTGCGTTATTTGCCCAACTTGCTTCCTCTTGCAAATACCCCAACCCTCACCTATTGCTGCCTCTTTTCCAACATAAACTTCCAGTCTTCTGGAAGTTCCTTCTATACTCTCTCCTTTCTCTTGTTCTTTGCCAATCTTTACACAGCCTGTGATGGGCAAAGGACAGCCCATGATGTAGCTACAGCCATGTGCTAACTGGGTTGCTGGGACAGGGTGAGTGAAGGAGGTAAGGGCAGTTTTCTCCCTGCTTCTTCCTCTACTCAGGTATTAAAGTCCTCTATTAAGCGGCTGATCTCATGGCACTTGTAGAAAGTTGACATCTGCAAAAAGTTAGGAGATTAGTCAAGTCAGGCAAGTCCTGATTATGGTTTTGTTGTTTTATTTTTGGTTGGGGTTTTGTTTGTTTATTTTCCAGAAAAAAAAAAAAATCTTACAGGCATTTCTGTGCTTTAGAAGTCAGTGCCACAAAATCTTCACTGTTCTGCCTCTTGTCTATTCAATCACAGACCTCTTACAGAGCAGTTATTTGTTTTTTCAGCCCTGTTTGATACAATCTCATTTCTAAACTCTGCAAGGTTTCGTTGCAACTGAATCAGTCATGCACGGAGCTTTCTGTGTTTTAATTAAAAACCTAAAACCATCAATCACGTCAATCTTCTGACTTGAAAAAGTGTATTTATTTCCACTGGAAAAAAAATATCCCCATCCTACAGCATTTGAAAATAAGATGAAGATGCCTTCAAGACAAATACAAATGTATCAATTATGTGCTAAGAATATACACATTTGAGCCCAATCTCTTCCTTCTGCATTAAAGTGTTAGGTCCGCAGTTTGATACAATAAATTATTACTGAGATGCAATAACCTTAGCTGTTCAACCCAAAACTCGGCAAACTAGAAAGTACAAAGAAAGGAGGCCCAACACTGAAATTACAGGCAAGATCCATGGAGGACCTTCAATTTAAGGCCTTTGAATTATGCAAAGAGCTTATGCCTGGATTTAACTTCAAATATATGATTAGTCATGGAGCTAAGTAAATAATTTTAGCAGACTCATCTAATCTGTTTGTGTACTTCCACAGCCCTCATCATGTTGCATCTTTTAATACCCACATAGCCTTATGATTAGTTGGTTTAATCCTAAAAAGATCATATGAGGAAAGGAGGAATAACTGTATTCACTTCACAGAAGAAGAGGTATGAGGTAAATCTGTGTGCTTAAGAGTTTGTAGAATCAGGTCTGCACTGCCTAGACATGAAGTACCCAACCAGATGAGCAGCAGCACCAGCATCTCAAACAACAACATGACATCAAGTCTAGTAGGTAGAACAAGAAGTCAGTATTAAGAGGTGAGTTAAAAAAGAAGTTAACACAGTCCCGTTTCTGGTGAAAGGTAAATTCTGCATTTCTTTAAGGTGCATCCCATTAGCTTATATGCAAATATGTCACTTGATGTTGTTTCATTGAAACGTTGCCTCAAAAAAGCACTTGCTATCTTTGGGAGGGGGAAATTCACCATAAAACAGAAATACAAACATTGAAAAACACTTCAAAGTGTTGCAGAAGGGGCATCAACAGAACTGTCTTCAACAGGGCACATACATCTACCCGACTCTAATGTACGTTGCAGCGTATCAGTGTTGTAAAGGCAAAGGCAAACGCAAAAAAAAGGTTAATGCCAATTTGACCTGGATCAGGTGTGAGCACCCAGTTAGGTTTCTGTTGAACTCAGCAGAGTGCACAATAAGGTGTTTTATCCCAGTAATTTCGTTTTAATGCTGGCTATGCAAACACACCATGAGCAAGAAGCAGCAGACACAGATGTACCCGATCCCACCTTACGCACCAGCTCAAACCTTCACCTTCCCATCGTTTTAACCCGTTCGGAGCAGGAGCGCGAGTTCGGACCGTTCCAGCACTTGGAGCCCGCAGCATCCTGGGTCCCTGAGCGCCCGATTCAGCACCTCCCC
>NW_010239550.1:0-12476 GCF_000690775.1 Eurypyga helias | reverse complement strand
TTGGTGTGAGTATAACCAGGGTAGGGCTGTTGCTTTGTGTGGGTGCATCCAGCTTGAGGCTGAATTAAGTCTGAGAAAATGTGTAAATCTAAGAAAAACAAGTTTGAAGTTCCTTATAGAAAAACTATTTTTTTAAAACTTCTCAGATATTGAGCTGGTGTTGTTTATACAGGTGGGAAATTACTGGGAAGTGCTGTATTAACATTTTGGGCCCGATGGTTCTTTGAAACACAAGGCTCATACTGGAGGAAATACACGTGAACAGTAAAATATAAAAACCAAGCCCTTAGTTTTGGAAGAACAGGGCTGGTGTTCCATTCCTCTCTTGCAGTGGTTGAAAAGGCTGTCGTGGCAATCAGCGAAGATGCTGCTTATTTGGAGCAGTCTCGGATGGTAATTTCTGAACCATCACGGAGGTGTATAAAGCAGAGGATAGGAACGTGTTTTAGCAGTCGCAGATTCATGGTTTGCCAGAAGCTGACCACTAGAGGGAAATCCAGAACCTGGACCCGTACGTGTTGGCTCACTTTTTCCCTGGCTGTGTCATCATGTGTCAGACACCTGGTGACTCCGCTGCTGCCACGGTGCAAACACCAACGTTCAGACTTTCAGCTTGTCGTGGTTTAATCCCAGCCAGCGACTGAGTGCCACACAGCCACTCGCTCCTCCGGTGGAGGAGGAGAGTCGGAGGAAAAGACAAGGATTGGGTTGAGATAGGAACAATTTAATAAATGAAACACGATAGTGATACTAATAATATTAGCAATACTAATGCTATTAATAATATGTAATGAAAATAATGCTACCACTACTACTATATAACGAAAATAATGGAAAATAAAACAAATGGTACAGCTGCTCACCACCAGCTGACCAATGCCCAGCCAGTCCCTCAGTAGCCAGAGCGGGAGAACATTCCCAGCCCACCCCCAACTTAAATACTGAGCATGACATTTTATGGAATGAAATATCCCTTTGGTCAGCTGCTCCCTGTTCTTATAGTGAGGTGAATGGAGTCCCAAAGGTCAACAAAATTGAGACTAGAATCTGTGTTTCTTCAGCTAGCCAGTTATTTTATATATAGGATGATGCTGGTTTTGGAGAGATGAGGCCCGGTCTGCACTGTGAGTTATTTCTGCATCCTCGATTCGACAGAGGTCTTGAGAGGGGTGTTGGCACTGGGCCAGCAAATAGCTGTCTGGGACAACAGCTTAGTGGCCTGAATGGAGCAGGAGGGAATAAAAGAAAGTATTAGCCCGGTGAGACAGTGATCTTAAATCCAGGAGAGATCTTTTTTTTTCCTTTCTTTTTTAGCTGAAATGTGGTAGTTTAGCTAATCCTGACATGGGAGGGCTTTTTTTTTTTAAGTACTAGAAAAATGTAGGAGCAAATGTCATTGGCTGCAAAATGTGGGTTTTGATCTTTCTGTACCTCAGCTTCAGTGTCCACAGGGAAAAAATCTATAGTGCTTGCCACCCATGCCTGCTCCTTGGCTGAACAACTTTGTGGTGCTCAGGTATAACCGTGGAGAGGGAGGCAGCATTCCTCGTGGCCAGCTGTTGGCTGTTCATGGGAGGAGAAGGGCTAGCGGGCAACCTGCTGGCTGAAGACCCTCTTCCTCACCTGGAGCCTCAGAAGGTTCACCTAACCACCCGAGGGGACCTCACCTGTCTTTTTTAGTTTGTATAGAGCTCAGGAATTGTGCAATACCCTGAGGGACTGTATACTGCTTTCCTCTATGAAGTGCTGACAGGAGATCTGTCTGGGATGTGCTGAAAAGGCACAAAAGAGGATTATCTGGGTATGTTGTTGCATGATGCTGGTAACTTCTAAAATGAGGTATTTCTAAAATCGCTCGGGCTTGCAGCGTCTGTATTCATACACAGCAGTTCATGCATGGTCTAACGGTTGTAACTACCTGAGGAGAGAGTTGCAGGAGGACCATGCAAACCAGGTAGTTTCGTCAATAATGTTCTAACCAAATGTAGTAACGGTTATCCGAACTGCGCGTCTGTATTCATACACAGCAGTTCGTGCATGGTCTAACGGTTGTAGCTACTCTCTCTGAGGAGAGAGTTGCAGGAGAACCATGGGAACCAGGTAGTTTTGTCAATAATGTTCTAACCAAGTGTAGTAACGGTTATCCGAACAGTGTCACGTGCAGGGTTCTTGAGGCAGAGGCACTAAACAGCAAAAACTGGTATTCCCTTTGGAGGTTTGTTGCAGCCACAAATCTTCAGAGTTCTGTTGTCCTCACAGCATGCTATTTTTAAAGAAATAAAGGAAATTAAGTTAAAAAAAACCCATAGGGTGTTGAGGCTGCTAGTAAGCAATGGGTCTCCTCCCTGTTTCCCTCTGGGATGCAAGTTGTGAATGCCTGGAGAATGGGAAAGGCCGAGGGTTTTCCCTGAGTACCTGCGTAAATCAGAAACTGTTCCCTCCACTGCAAATGTTTTTGGTGAGTGTCCATCATGACTCTTGACAAGTGGCCAACAACCTTCTGTGTATGGATCACCCGTTTCTGTTGCAACCTCTGGAAAGCACGGCTCGGTGGGCGTGAGAAAGTACTAGCACTGTACATTTCACTATACCTTTCCTAAGACTTCTTCTGTAATTCTGGGTGTTTTAGCTCTGGAGGAACTCCTGTTTCTCCTTGCTTGAGTTCAGGACTCTGCACTGTCCTTCCTGGAAGAGGCAAGAAGCAGAGCCGTGCTCCTTAGAGGTGCTGGTTGACTAGGCCTTTGCACTGGGGTAGAATATGATCTCTCCGTGGACATCTCCATTCATCGGCATGAATGCGGTGCGAAGGGTGAAGGGCTGTGCCCGGGCTCTGTCCTGGCCAACATCTCTCTAGAGCAGGTCTTATTTTTCTGATTGTAGTCAGGGTGTTGACATTCCTTCTGAGCATGTGTAAAAAGAGCTGGGAAAGGCAAACCTGTTGTCGCTAGGCTTATATTTGCTGCTGTGAAGTCCACGCTGCCAGCAGAAACGTTGGGATCCAGAAATGGGAGGAAGATCGTGGCTCATCGATCTGGAGCTTTGTCTTAGTCACGGTGCCTTATTTCATGTACACTATGGGCAAAGAAGCTTTGCAAGCTGTTTGCTTTTACCTGCTACCGCAATGGTTTTTTCTTCCTGTAGGCGTAGAAGGTGGATTTGACATCACAGAGGAGAAGTTTGAATATGACGAAGATGTAAAAATAGTCATTTTCCCAGAGCATTTGGATATTCCTCGTGACGGACTGGAGGGACTACCAGACATGGTCAGAGACAGGGTATGTTTGGGTGGAGGGTCGCGTTTCCTGTCGGTAAGGAGGAAATGCACCGTAACGGAGGATTTTACGCTGTCCTATAAAAGGGATCCTGCAGAGCTGCTCTGAAGTCTCAGTGTACAGTGAGCAGGATTGTTCTGTGCTTACACAGTGCTTTACATTCCATGGTCCTGGCTTGTGAGTGAGGCTCCCAAATGCTGTCCTAGCACAACTGCCTTGCCAATCTGAGCCTAAATGTGGAGTGTTGTGGCACTGGACGCTTCTTTCCTTATGCCCTTCATGGTTCTTTTTCCTGCTGTCCTAATTCCAGATTGCCAGTGCGGTTGAGGCCATCCTGACAGCAGATTCAGCCTCACGGAAGCAGGAAGTGCAGGCTTGGGATGGGGAGGTTCGACGTGTTTCCAAACACGCTTTTTCCCTGCAGCAGCTTCAGAATGATGTCCGCATCCCACCGTGGTGAGTATAGTGTGAAACTAACTGTACCGCTCTGCATCCCAGACCCACCCCCATCACCACCTCCTCCTGTCCGGGACTGCAGCAGCAGGTGAGACTTCTGAGTCTCCCAGTGTCCCTTGTCACAGCGTATTGAGGTGAAATGGCAAACGAAGGTATTTCAGGAAGCTGAGTGTGCTGAAGTAACAGAGGGATGAGATTGCTTATACCGTGCTCAGTGGGTAGTAATGGAGAGGGCGTGGGAGGTAGAACCCCAAATTTTTCACCCTTATCTCTCTGTTCCTTGTCGATAGCGGCTGGAAGTGCAGCAAGTGTGACATGAGGGAGAACCTGTGGCTGAACATGACCGATGGATCCATCCTCTGTGGTCGGCGCTATTTTGACGGCAGTGGTGGCAACAATCACGCCGTTGAGCATTACCGGGAAACTGGCTACCCGCTGGCTGTGAAACTGGGAACAATTACTCCTGATGGGGCTGGTGAGAAGGGGGGATCCTCTGAGGTTGTAGACACCAGGCACAACTCAGGCTGACTGGAGTCTCTGACAAGGGAAGTCAGGGAGGACTTCCAGGCTGTTGTTACCCACCTCATGACCTGGAATGTTCGGTGTCATCCTATCGTGAACTTCCCACTCTGACCTGCTTCCCGTGGCAGGCCAAGAAACAGCTGATAAAACCTTGCCTTCCTCCTCCCCTCTCTTGTGATTTGAAGGGTTTTAGGGTAGTTACCCAGGTTGCTGTCTTGTTTTCTGGGGGGGATGTTTATCAAATAATTCAGCGTCCAAAGGCTGAGCAGGGAGTATATGGCACAGTAACCCACTTCCCTCGCTCTAGCGTGTGCCTCGGCGCCTTGATCGATGACAAAGTTGTCTTGTCACGTGTTTTGGAGGAACCTCAATACTCTGTTGTGCTACTCTCCTGAGAAAGGAGAGAAACCCCAACTACTCAGTTTGTCAAAGCTCCCAGTTCTGAGCACTCTGTTCTCTTCATCCAGCAGTGAACGTTAGATCACAGGCCATGGTAAGTCTCTCCTTTTCCTCTGTGTTCCTGCATAGACGTCTACTCCTATGACGAGGATGATATGGTGTTGGATCCCAACCTGGCAGAGCACCTTGCTCACTTCGGGATTGACATGCTCAAGATGCAGAAGGTACGGGGAGGTTCTTCCGTAGGGGAGAGAAGGAATTCTGATGTTTCTTAGCTAGATCCCAGCTTTCCGTGACTACTTTTTATCAGGCGGAGAGTTGTCTCATCTTCATCTCATCCGTCTTTCCTCTTCCATTGCCTTTTTTTGGTCTTTCTTCCCTGTCCCTCAGGTTTCCTTGAGGCTCTGTGTCAGTACTGTAGGCAGGGAGGTGCCCAGGCTCCAGGCTTTTCTCCCTAGGTTCAATGTTCCATGTGCAATTTCCCATCTCCCTTTAGAGAGGGGATGGTTCGGATTTCTCCCACGTTTCTTACTATTCTTCCTTATGCCCCAGGTATTCAGATATTTGAAATCTTGTGTTTTCCTTCTCATTTACTAGAACAGGATGGATTTCACCCCTTACGTTTCTCTACAGCATTGCCCTTTTCACGCCTCTGATGTTCCCCTGAGTCGTCTTTGAGGGTTTTTCCTGTTCTCCCCCTCCACAGACAGACAAGACAATGACGGAACTGGAAATAGACATGAACCAGCGCATTGGGGAGTGGGAGCTCATCCAGGAGTCTGGCGTGCAGCTCAAACCCCTCTATGGGCCTGGGTACACCGGGATCCGTAACCTGGGCAACAGTTGCTACCTCAATTCTGTGATGCAGGTGCTGTTCAGTATTCCCGACTTCCAGAGAAAGTAAGTGAGATTCATTGCTCCTTTCCGTTGGCCTGGGATCCCCTGGGATCAGTACAAAGTTCTCCTAGAGCTGGGAGCTTCTGTTCCCGTGATGCGGCTCAGAACCGTGGTTTTGCTGCATGAACCCGTACGGCCCTCAGATTGCTCCGTTGTGCTTCGCAGGTATGTGGACAAGCTGGAGAAGATATTCCAAAGCGCGCCTTCGGACCCCACGCAGGACTTCAGCACCCAAGTGTACGTAGGGTTTTGGTGCCTCCCCCTCTGCGCCCCCGCCAGCCTCGCCTTTCTGTTCCGCGTCCCTCACCAGAGGCGCTGATCCTTGGTGGTTGATGAGGGTCTGAGCCAAGAAAGTTCAGCCGAGTGCCCTGGGTGGAGAGGGCGTTTAAGAGAGGCTCTAAAATGCGTTATGTGGGGAACGCAGTACCGTTTGTTACCACCGGGGGGGGATTTCGGGTAGGCATGTGACAGCCTAAAGGTGCTTCCTTTCTGCAACGGAGGGAGATGGCTGAGAGCAAAGAAATACCTAGATTTAGGCAACTTTATTCCCAGCAGATAATCTAGATACGCTTAAAGAGGCTTCCTGCAAGAGGCATGGTGCGACCAAGAGCAGGAGAATACGCAGAAGAACCCTTGCAGCGTTTGGGAGGGTGTTGCACTTTAAATACACGAACGCCCTGCTGCGTCTGCTCCGAGACGGCAGAGCAGTATATGGAGGTTTGGGGTGGAGGAATGGAAGGTGGCATTTGTGGAAGGGAGTTCAATGGTAAGGGTGGATTCTAAATTTGGACAGCCTGGGGTGAAGTGTTCACTGAGAAGGGGATTGAGACAGCCAGAAAGATTTTTGCCCGGGCAAAGGAAGGAATTGACAGGGTTTGGTTCCAGACGAACGGCAGCAGTGATGGGGAGGAACTGGAGTGAATAGTAGGAGAGTCTGAGTGCAGGAGGAACTCACTGAATGTTACTGTTGTCCATAAAGTGCCTCAGTGCAGTCAGTCTTGATCTTTCCCCTGGGAAAATGGGATCGGTCTGCTCACCGCAATGCTAGTTCTGGCTCCGACAACTTCCCTGTGCCCTGTTGTGCTGCTTCACCCGTGGCAGGCTGCAGCTTGGTTTGGCTGTTGCACAGCTGCTGTGCAGCTCGGCGCCAGCTGCCCTTCCGTGGGGAAAAGGGAGGTGCTCCGTCATGCTCTAGCGTGCAAGCAGTGGTTGAGGTCGGTAATCCTAGTGACTTTCAAGTCCGATGTCTCATGGGACCAGAGAGAGGCCGAGATGATCTTGGCTGGGGCGGCAGAGAAGGCTGAACTCTGTGAGATTTACAGTCCGCAGCAGTGTTAAAGCTGGATGGGTTGATGTGGCTCCTGGAGTATGTGGAATTAAAGAAACTTATTTGATGCTAACAGTGACTTCTTCATCCTTCCAGAGCCAAACTGGGCCACGGACTGCTTTCTGGGGAGTATTCGAAGCCAGCTTCTGCAGATGGGGAACAGCAGCCCGATCAGAAGGTGAGACTTGGGTACGGCATTCTCGTGATGCCTGTGTTGCCTGAGGTACTCTGTGTCTTACGTGGGGAAGGAGGGAGAACCCCTTATGAAGACATGTCCTGGGGCTCGTTCCAGGGTCATCCTCTGAAGGAAAACATGGCTAAGGGTGCTACATGCCAGGGCGCGCGCTTGGCAAACTATGACCACCTTCCTCTTGTTATTTGCAGGGTGTGCAAAATGGCATCGCTCCGCGCATGTTTAAGTCCCTCATTGGGAAGGGACACCCAGAATTTTCCACTAACCGACAGCAGGATGCCCAGGAATTCTTTCTGCACTTCATCAACATGGTGGAGGTAATGGTTGAGTCTGTCTCTCAAATCGTGGAAAAGCCCAGTTTTGTTTTGTCCCCACAACAGGGGGTGAGGAGTGGAGGGGAGAAGCTGGCAATCAGAGCCAAGAGGGGGAGAGAACAGAGGGGAATGGGCCAGCTAGCACCAGTGGGAGCAGAGAGGGAGAGAGGCCTGGCCATGTTTTCAGGGCCGATTCCTTGGAGGAATCCCTTGGAAATGACACAACTGTAAATAGTCTTTAGAAGCAGTTGGGTTCCTGGGGTACAGAAGTCGGCTCGAGTTCCTCTTTGCTGTCTTTCCCAGTGGACAGGGTACAGAAGTGAACGCCCCTTGGGCATGTCCCGTGTGTAACCACTGCTACTGCAGATCCTTGCTTCTGCCAATCTGATGTTACATCTGTCCTTCCAATGCCTCCTCCTCCAGAGGAACTGCCGCAGCTCGGAGAACCCTAACGAGGTCTTCCGTTTTCTGGTGGAGGAGAAGCTGAAGTGCCTGGCCACAGAAAAGGTGAAATATACCCAACGTGTGGACTACATCATGCAGCTGCCTGTGCCCATGGATGCTGCACTCAACAAAGGTCAGTCACATGCCATGGCCGGAAAAGTAGCAAGAGCTATGGTGGGATATTGTACTGTTGTTGGAGAACTCCGTAGATGAGAAAGGGGCTTCTTTGCCACTTCTGAAGCCAGATCCTTCACCTGCTTTTGTGGGATCAGGCCGATTTC
This sequence comes from Eurypyga helias, assembly GCF_000690775.1. NCBI lineage: Eukaryota > Metazoa > Chordata > Aves > Eurypygiformes > Eurypygidae > Eurypyga > Eurypyga helias. Next base: position 4,371 of record NW_010239550.1, on the reverse strand, counting down.
TTCAGAGGTGGTGTGAGATGGTGGTGTCCCTCTTAGAGCCTTTCCCTCCGACACCACGAGCTGGGCTGTGATGCGGCAGCTGAACAGGACCGCAGGAGCGGAACGGTGGTCTAGAAGACGCTGTCTGCTTTGTGCTTCATTCCTGATGGTCTATTCTGCCTCTGGGTGTCACACAGTTGCTTTGTGCGTACCTCGAGGTGGCCCTTGACTCCTCTGCTTTATTCTCTAGACGAGCTACTGGAATACGAGGAGAAGAAGAGGCAGGCAGAGGAGGAGAAGCAGCCACTGCCTGAGCTGGTGCGAGCCAAGGTGCCTTTCAGCTCCTGCCTAGAGGCCTATGGAGCTCCAGAGCAGGTGGATGATTTCTGGAGCACAGCCTTGCAGGCCAAGTCTGTGGCTCTCAAGTGAGTGTGTGTGCGTTACCAGCGAGGTGACCTGCCGGTAGCTGCGTCTCGGGGACTTCTTTTAGTTGCTGGGGGAAGAAGCGTTAGCAAAGCTTTGTAGTCCTCCACACCCCGAACCCATAGAAGCAGAGGGGGACGACCCTGTCAGTGCTGGAGCGATTGCCCCCAAGGGATGACAGGGGACAGACTAGCAGTGCTAGTGGAGGCCTTACGTCAGATTTCAGTTGCTGAGGGACTACGAAATAGAGTGGTATTCCAGAAAACTAGCAGCTTTTATTCTAACTTCAAAATGTAGCTTTCAAATCAGCACTGGCAGTACAGCAGTCTTGGGCGGTCTCTAAGAACTCTTTACGGGAAGATTTTAGCTATTAAAGTTGGAGTAAAACACCGAGTGTAAGAGACACGTGAGTTATTTTAAAAATGTGAACTTAAATGCTACTAGTAAGGTTTAAAAAACAGCTTCAACGTGTCTCGCTGCCTGCAGCACACGCGACAGCGCAGGGGTGCAGCGAGGATATTGCAGACCTAAAGCAGCCTCCTGCTGCGATGCTACTGAGCGTTCTGGAAAGAAGGGGTAGTCCTCAAAGAACTGGAAGTGGTTTTCTAACAAATATTCCATTATTAAGCGAGGGCTGCTGTAAAGCAACAGTAACACGTTGAAAAACAACCTTTTGCTTTTAAGTAGCGAGTTGGATTCAAACACTTTGTAAGAATTAGTGTTGAATTAAACATTCTCCTCTGTTTCGCAGATTCCAGGCACCCTCCCTCCCAGATTGTCCCAACTAAGTAACGTTCAGTCAGGTTCAGCTGGGTTAAAATGCACTGCTATTGCTTGGTATCCGACCATGTGCCTGAAAGCTTGTCAGTTCCTGCAGCTGCATCTGTCTGTCTAATAAAAGATGTTATTTCCTCTACACTCCCCAAGGCTTAGACTTTTCGTTAAATCTGAGGAAGCTTGTAAAATACAGAATGGGAAGGTAGGGAACACGTACTGGTTTTCCTCATCCCCCAGGACTGTGTAAATGCTGCATTTCCACCTCATCTGCTCCGAGTCAGAGCGTCAGCTTTAGGAATGGTTCTGTGTTTGAGGAGCTTTGAGGTCTAAACAGATAGGTGTGTCCCGCCCCAGGACATGCCTCCATCCTGCTCGCTGATTTCTTGAAGCCAGCAGGTGCCCTCGGTCATTGCTGGACAAAGCCTTCAAAAGCATTGCTTGTCTCTTGCAGGACAACACGGTTCGCCTCTTTCCCGGATTACCTGGTGATCCAGATCAAGAAATTCACTTTCGGGCTGGACTGGGTGCCCAAAAAGCTCGGTAAGAAGGATCAGAAGCGCGGAGCACGTAGGCGTTGGGGGTCGTGTATGGGTGCTGCGGTCGTTACTCCAGAGGGGAACGTACCGACCCCAAAAGGAGCTGCGGGCTGGAGCGTACTGCGCCCCCAGGGCCTTACCCTTCCAGGTCTCCCAGTCGCCTCCCTTGTTTCGGCCCCTGTGGGAAGGCTGAGCCAGGCTGTATCTTGCAGATGTCTCCATCGAAATGCCAGAGGAGCTGGATATCTCTGCGCTGCAGGGAACAGGGCTGCAGGATGGAGAAGAAGAAATGCCAGACATCGCACCCCCCCTGGTGACACCAGACGAGCCCAAAGGTAGCCTGGGGTTCTATGGCAACGAGGACGACGACTCCTTCTGCTCCCCTCACTTCTCCTCTCCAACATGTTAGTGATTCTCCTCCTCTCTTCCTGACGCCTGACGCATTCCCTTGCTCTCTTTGTCTTGTCTCCCGTGCTAGCAGTTTCCCACCTGCTCAGACTTTCCCTGTCCCTCTGTCCGCGGACGCCGCCTGCCTCCCTTGCATGCCTGTTACGCAAGGGAGTTCGTTGATTCCCGTTGCGTGGAATGATGGGGAGGTGGCACGTCTGGTGCGTTTGGAGGGGGCAGAGCTGGGGTTTCCCTGAGATTTAATGGGTAGAGGTATTTTATTTTCACAAACGGCAGCGGGAGGTAGGGTTTGGAGGGAAGAGCCAGCGCTCCTGAGTTCCGGAGTTGAATCTTGTTGTTCCCTGGGGCGCCTGTGTGTGAGAGGGCGCTTCTGAAGGAGAAAGGCAAGGGATGAGAGGAGCAGAGGGACAGAACCCGTGTGAATCGCAGCCGGGAGGTGGTGGCTGGGGTGGGTTGGGCTGTGTAACACTGCACAAAGCGGGGCAGGCAGGGCTGGGAGGGGGAGCGGGCGGCTCTCATCTCTCTCTTCCCACAGCCCCCATGTTGGATGAGTCGGTGATTATCCAGCTAGTGGAGATGGGCTTTCCCATGGATGCCTGCCGCAAAGCCGTGTATTACACGGGGAACAGCGGGGTCGAGGCTGCCATGAACTGGGTCATGTCGCATATGGACGATCCAGGTACGAGACCACGTGACCGTGGTGAAGCTTGTTGCCTCCAGGTCACTGTGCTTCGTGTACGGCACGGGAAAACCAAAGTACTTGGGACCCCGGGCTATCCCTTTCGGAGAGATCCAACTGCTCTTGAGCTGTGTTCTGTTTCCCGCTGCAGACTTTGCTAACCCATTAGTTCTCCCCGGATCCAGTGGACCAGGCTCAACGATTGCCTGCCCGGACCCTCCTTCGGAAGACAGCGTGGCCACCATTGTCTCCATGGGCTTCTCCCGGGACCAGGCGATGAAAGCGCTTAGAGCCACCGTAAGAGGCGGGGGTGACGTCAGAGCAAAAGGCCGCTTCCAGGAACGGGCATTCCCGTATTCACAACCTTCTTCCTTCCAGAACAACAGCCTGGAGCGCGCCGTGGATTGGATCTTTAGCCACATCGATGACCTTGACGCAGAAGCTGCTATGGACATCTCAGAGGGGCGCTCAGCGGCGGAATCCGTCTCTGAATCTGTCCCTGTGGGTCCCAAAGTGCGTGACGGGCCTGGAAGTGAGTTCGAAGCAGTAGGAATGTGGATTTGGGGGTGCGAACTCAACGTGGCTTTATCTTCCCTAATCCCTGCAGAACCGCAGGTTTCGGCTGCCACGGAGCCGGTCTGGTGGTTGAGGTGGAAGCAGGGAGGAAAAAAGAGACGGGTGGCAAAGTAGGGCCTGGAGCCTTCGGGCTGGGGATTACCTGGAAGCCAGTGAGAGGCAGGGAAGGATGGGAAGGGCTGTGCTTCTCCCTCCCAGCTCTCCCGGGGTGGGTTTTCTGTTCTGCGCCAAGTTCCAGGCTGTCCACAGAACCGGTGGCGGTGCTGCTGGGTGCCGTAGGGAGGGGCAATCCCTGCCGTTACCCACCCGGCACCCATGGGCCAACTAAGCGGTGGGAAGAGAGGAGACCAAATGGCAGTTACCGTCTCCCGCTTCCCTGCACGTTTGGCCTTGAGACCAAATCCTCAACGTCGCGACTGACAACAGACCCCGCTTCCAAATTCTTACCCAGCAGAGCTTCCTCGGGGGATCCTTTTCTAGAGAGGGCCTTGCGCGGGGCGTCTCGGGGTCGGATGCCTTTCCTCTCTCTCTGCTCACTCCTCTCTTCCCTCCTCCTCTCCAGAATATCAGCTGTTTCAGCCACATGGGCACTTCAACTATGTGCGGACACTACGTTTGTCACATCAGGAAAGATGGCAGGTACGAGGGCTTCTCACAGGGCAGAGGGACGCTGAGGTACAGCTGCGCGCCTCTGAGGGACAGCCGCGAAGCGCTGCCCTCACCCGTTCCGTCCGAGGCCTCGGTGGGTCGGGGATGAGAGCGGGTGGGGGGCGGAATCAGCTCGCGTCTGGGCCGGGAACGGTGTCGCCGAGCTCCCGCTCTTGCAGGTGGGTGATCTACAATGACCAGATCTGAGAAGCCCCCCAAGGACCTGGGCTACATCTACTTCTACCAGCGGATCCCCAGCTAGAACATCCTCCCGCCAACCTGGGGGTGGGGGGACAGCGGGCGGAAGGCGTTTTGGGGTTGGGGGCGGTGAGGATGAGAATGGGG
>NW_010239549.1:8899-12228 GCF_000690775.1 Eurypyga helias | reverse complement strand
CCCACAGCCCCACACCCCACCCCCCACTCCAGCACCCCAGCAAGAGAGCCCATGTGTGCCTCTACGTGCGACATGGTGGGATGCAGGACCCCATGCAGCTCTGGGACCCCAAGGCACTGCACCCAGGAGACCTGGCATGTCCCTGCTTGGTGAGAGCGCAGCTGCCAACCCCAAACCCCATGGCAAGCTGTCCCGTGCCGCTCAGGGGCTCCCTGCCTCTGACCATCCAGCCATGGGGAGCCCCAGCACTTACGTCAGGCCCTTCTTGAGAGCTTCGTACACCTCGTCCAGGCGGTTGGGCTGAGGCACCTTGGGTGGTGGGGATTTGTGGGACATTGAGAACATCCTACTGACCCTGGAGCCAGTCTTGCGGGACACAGTGGGGGTGAAGGGTGAGAGGTTCCTGGGGAGAGAGGCAGGCAAACCCAGGGCACCAGGGTCAGCACAGAGCACCAGGGTCCACCCAGGTGCTCCAGCCTGCAGGCACCCTGTCCTGAGACAAGAAGGAGCCCTGGGATGGAGGCCAGGTCTGCCTGGAGCTCCCTGCTGCTCCCAGGAGTGCCCAGCAGCCAGTGCAACCGCATGTCTGCAGCCCCCCCCAATGCATCTCTCTGCCCCAAAGCCATGGGAGGACAAGGGAAGACCCACGAAGCTGGCAGTGGAGAAAACCAGGGAGGTAACCCCATCACAGTGGAGTCCGAGAGGCTGGCCATGGGGTAGTCTCTGCGGAGGTCCCAGGCACGAGTCAGGGGGAGCAAAGGCAAATGGAGGTGACACCAGACATGTTCCTGGAGTGCCCATGGGGCATCTCCAGCCCTGATCACCTTCTGAAGGGGCCACGGTCTGGTTCATCCCTAGCACCTCGGGTTGCCAAGGGCATGGAGATGCTTCCTGTGGCCTGTGTGCTGTGGCAGGGTGACAAATGCCACTGCAGGCTCCAGGCACAGGCAAGGATCCCAGCGGGTGGCAGCACTGGAGCATCCTGGTGACAGCCAGCCCTGTCACCCCATCACACAGTGCAGGAACATCCCCACTGATGCTATGCCTCTCCAGATGTCACCAAACTTGCTGCACAGAGCTTCCGGCTGCCTGGTGCCTCTGTCTGCCCCACCATCGCCTTGGGGACCTTCCCAGGCCAACCGGACCCAAAGCCCGGGACCCAAACGCCACCCTTCCTGCCTTGTGCAAGGGAGTTGCTCCCCAGCCCGGCAAGCAACGCCCCATTCAGACCAGCTCTTCCCTTCCTCTTGCACTGCAACGTCATGCCACTGGTGCCCAGGAGACACCGTGGACTCCTTGATTCCCAGCCCCGGGCTGGACCTCCCTTCCTGTGTCGCTCTTTGCAGGAGTGGCCATAAGACTTCCCCGAATCATTGTGGGGTGGGGTTGAAATTAATGTCTTGGCTTCCTCCCAAGCCAGGGCGATTGCTAAGTGCTTGATTTCCACCATCCCTCTTCATTCTCATCCTCCACCGCCCCTGGAGGCATCTCCCACAAGCATCTCCCCATCTGGCTGTGGGGATCCAAGAGTCCTCCATCTTCCCTGTCCCCCACTGGCACCCCCAGATCCAGCAACGTGCTGGTGCCCTGGAAACCATCACTTGGCCAGAGGCTGGACAGAACCTGGGGACAGGAGCTGAGCAGGGCTGCAGGTCTGCTTCCAGGCATGGGGATGCCCTACCTGGGTTTGGGCCCACCCAGTGAAGCCCGGCAAGGCAGCTTGGCACTGCTTTCCCCAGACATTTGGCTGAGAGATCTCTCCCCCGGCACCGGTGGGTGCACTGGGAGGTAAGGAGCCTGGATGGGCACTAGGAAATGGAATTAAAAGCATTAAAATGCCACAGTCCCACAGCCTAAACCCGTAGCATGCCCATGGCCTGAGAGCAACCTACGAGAGGGTAGCCAGCGGCTAGGGATGGTGCAGAGGAGGGTGGCAGGGATGAACAGCACACTGGCAGTTCTCACTGATATAAGGTTCAGCAAAGAGGAGGAGGAAGGGTATGATGGGACTGTAACATCACCAGTGTCGGGAGAGGATGAGTAGGGAACGGCCGCTCCTCGCAACACAGCTGATGGGCAGCCAACAAAACCTTCCAGCGACAGGTTTGAAATAACCCGGAGGAAACCCTGATTCACGCAAATGCTCAAACCCCAAAACCAGCCACCGCAGGATGTCGAGGTGGCCGAGACACAAAGCTTCAAAGCCACCCCAGCTCCTTCACCACACCCATGATGGTCAGAGGGAAGCTCTTCGGAGCTGCCTGAAGCACAAGAGTGAGCTACACCTCCCACCTCCATGTGCTGGAGGCAGCAGCAGCGGGGCTGCGGAGCCCTCACCTAGCCTGGGACACGGCAGAGGACTGGGGGTGGTGCACTCTGTCTCCCATCTGGCCTCGATGCTCCCCACAGCCCTCCATGCAACACCCCCTGGGTACCACAAATGTCCCTGCTGGAGTTGCCAAGCAGTGGCTTGGGCAGGGATGCCACCGCACCCAACCTGTCCCCATCCCTGTCCCGTCCCTCGTGGCAGGCAGCACGAGAACCCATCTCCTACCTGAAGGGCCGGTCGGCCGTCGAGTTCACCCCGGCGAAGGACTGGCTCCTATTGATCTTGGTGACGAGGACTCGGCGCTGCGGGCGCACAGACAGGGACATCGTCGAGTGTGACCTGGAGGGCCTCCCTGGGGGGACACGAGACAGTGGGGTCACCAGCAGCAGGGAAGCATGCAGGCAGGGCTGGAACTGAGACTGGGACAGGAATGGCACCCACAGAGCAGGGTGGCTACAGCACCCACATGGCTCCAGGGATGCAGCTTCCAGCAACGCTGTGGGTGCCCTACCCTGTTTGAGCAGGGCCCCAGACACCATGAGCATTCAGCAGGGACAGATGCATGGATACATCCGAGCTTGGCCCTCCAGGAGCCACAGGAAGAGGCCCAGTGCCTACCATGGCCCTTCACGGACACGACCATGGCAAACCCTCTGCTGTGCCCCAGCCCGGCCACCTCCTCCTGAATCCCATCCTGTCCCAGCACATCCCCTGTGCCACCTCACTGCAGGGGCAGGAAGTGTGCGGGGCTGGACCCCGCTGCCCTGCCTTTTGCTGTCCCCATGCTTGCTTCTGCTGTCTCCAGCAACCAGGAGGGAAATCCATGGACAACAAAGCACTTTGGAAAGTCCCCAGCTTTGCCAGGAGCTCTGCTTCGGGGAAGGAAACGCCGAGCCATTCCCTGATGGACCTTGGAAAGTACGTGCGGGCAGCACGTGTCCAGCCCCACGGCCGCCGCAGCCCTGCCCTCTCCTCCTGGCAGTGCTAGAGATAGTGCCAG
>NW_010239549.1:8418-8812 GCF_000690775.1 Eurypyga helias | reverse complement strand
CCCGGACCCAGCTGCCACTCCAGACTGCAGGGAGCATTGCTGAAGCTCTGGCCAGGGGCACACAAGGCAAGAGCAGGAGGGTCTGTGACTCCTCCTGGCCCTGCCACCCCCAGCAGTGCCAGCATGGCACACAGAGGAACAGGCAGAGGCTGTTGGATGCTCCGCTTCATCCCAGCCACCACTGATGCCAACTCGGTCCCTCTGTCCCCACCAGCCCCCAGAGCCGAGCTGTGGGTTGGGAAGCCAGGAGCTGCCAGGGACGAGCCCACACAGTGCCCAGCAGTCACGCACTGTGCCAGGGAAGGCCAGGCAGGGCCCTAGGGACACACAGCTTCCCTGACTCTCAGATGAGACCAGTGCCATCTCCCCACACCTTAAGGGGCTTACCCTGCCT
>NW_010239549.1:6210-8338 GCF_000690775.1 Eurypyga helias | reverse complement strand
GCTACCAGGACTCCCACCGCCATCCTCACGCCTTCCCTCAGCACGATGGAGCCTGGGATCCCCGCTTGACCTGGCCCCATGCGGCACACACCTGCTCGGCTGCCGGCGGGCAGTCCCCCGGTGCTGTGCTCCCTGACGCCCTGCCGCCATGCTGCCACCACCGCCGCCTCCCCACATGCCACCTGGGCATTCGCAGCACCTGGGATGAGCCGGGGCTGTTCGGAGTCAAAGCCAGCCACTGCTGATAACCTCCGTCGCAGCAGAGGAGGGACGCAGCAGGTCCATCTGGTCCCCGCTTGGCACTCAGGTGCTGTCCCCTGGGTGTTATCTCGGTGCCAGTCCCTCCAGTTTCCAGGACAACACTGTCCCAGTTAAGCTCATTAGAGAAGCTGTAATCCCTGGCAGCCCAGCTGACCTGCAGGGCCTGGGCAGATTACCCTCTGCAGGGCTCTTTAATCTGCTCCCCACTGAGTGAGCAAGGCCCACGGCACTGGGGCTTGCTGCCCCAGCTCATCTGTAGGGCAAGCACCCACCACCCCTATGATGGAGCTGTCCATGCTCAGGGCAGGTCGCAGCTCCTATGGGGTCAGCATGGCCCTGCCAGCCCATCCTTCTCCAGCCCATGTTGCCGTCTGAGGGCATAGGGTGGTCTAAGGAGGGTCACCAAAGCAGGAGGCTGCACCAGGGAGAAGGATGCTGGGGGTGCTGTGGAGGACCACAGCCCCAGTGCAGCTCCCCATGAGAATCAGAGTGATCTCCAGCTGCTCACCCAGACCCCTCACAGGCTCCAGCAGCCACCTGCACCACGCTGGGTCATGCTCCAAGGCACCCAAGGCACTGGCAGAGGGAGCAGTGCCACAGGCGGTGGCTGCTGACAAGGACCACATCCCTGCGCTCCAGCCCCACTCTCCCCCAAACACCCACCTGCGATGCACCACAGATCGCCAGCAGGATGCGTGCAGAGCCGAGACGGCACCAATGGACACCACATCCCCAGCTTCTGACCCGGGGCACCACCAGGTCCTACCAGCACCAGCCTGCCTGCGGCAGCACCCTGCATCCCCAGGCCCGGCACCCTGCAGCCCAGCTCCTGCGTCAGGTCCCCAAACCCCTTTCGAGGAAGGGAACACCGTGCTCCAGCTCTGCGGGAGCGATGCGGAGGGTCTCCGTTGTTCCTGGCACGCTTGGCTCACAGAGGAGGGAAAAACCCCAGCGTGGTGCATTCCTGACATTGCCGAGATAAGAGGTACCTGGTACCGCAGCCCCAGCCAGCCCCGGCGGGGAGCAGAGCCCGGGCACGCTTGGAAGGGGTACCAGCCACACATCTCGCCCCACACCAGGCTTACCGGGAGGCTGGCACCGGGCAGAGCACCAGCACACTCATGTCGCTGCCACGGACTGAGCCTCAAGCACATCCCTCCCACTCCTGAGAACGAGCCACAGACATCCTGCCCCAAAGATCCTGCCCCAAAGGCCCTGCCAGCCCCCCGCCCTTAATTAGGGCTTCGGTTCTAACGAAGCCACCTCCCAACCAAGCTTTTCACCTTGCCTGTGCCGCAGACCGCTTGCAGCTCTCCCAGCATAGGAAACACAATCCCGGGAGTCTGTCCGTCCTTCTGTCCCCGGCCAGCGCTGCCTGTGGGCAGCGACCGAAGGCAGCGCAGTCAGATGTGAGCAGCTGGGTGGGTGGTGTGGGGTGCTGGAGCCCACCCCGGGGCTCTCCAGCCGGGCCGCCGGCTCCTCTCTCGACGCCCGGTGCTCTGGAGATGATTGGGATCCCAAGAATGCTGGTGTGAGCGGTGGAGGGGGCAGTCCGACCGGCTGGGTTGGTCCCAGCTGGTTTCTGTTTCCGACACTCAGACACCAGCCTCAGGTCGCTCCGGCGGGGTTATCAACACTGCCCTGGTCGGAGACGCCCCAAACTGGCTCCCCCCCCATTTCCCGCAGCTTGGGGAGTTGGGGGGGCCCTGACCAGCATCTCCAGCGGTCACTCACTAGAAGCCAGCGATGCCCGGCGTGACCAACCCAGCACCCTCCAGCACCCCTGACCCCAGGGAGTGGCACCAAGGGGTTTCCCCAAGAGGGGTGGCAGTGCTGGGCAGGTCCCCACACTGATGGCACGGTGGCC
>NW_010239549.1:5555-5945 GCF_000690775.1 Eurypyga helias | reverse complement strand
CCCTTCCGGTCCCGGGACGGCTCTTGGCCAGCTCCCAGCGTGGGCTGGAGCAGCTCTTCCCTCCCATCATCCCTCATCCCTCCCCGGCACAGGGGATGGGAGCATCCGGGGACCGACGCCATGCCGCTTTGGTCACCAGGAAGCCTGGGAGCCGCCTCTTCCCTGACCTCCTCCACGCTCTGCCTCTCCTCCAGGCAGGCAGGACCCCTGCCGCCTCTCCCCCACACCGGCCGAGGAGGGGGATTGGGGATTTTTGGGAGTGGGATGAGTCAGTGAACAGCATCCCGGCTCCCCATGACTCATTCCTGGCCATAAGGCCACAGCCCCCACAGGAGCAGGGGACGGTGGTCAGGGTGCTGCGGGCGGGGGGGCGGGTGGGTGCGGGGGGGC
>NW_010239549.1:4092-5258 GCF_000690775.1 Eurypyga helias | reverse complement strand
CTTGCAGCCTCCCACCCCACCACCCACCCTATGGGCTCCTAGTTTGCAGCCAAAGGGGGATGCAAACCCCAAACTGTGACGCTGAGCTCAGCCCAACCTGTTTTCCAGGATGGCTCCTGGGAACCAGCCCGGGACCACCACGGTCCCAGTGAAGGTGGGACCCCACCACCAAAGGCACAGATCAAGCACCCAGCCAGGATCCCCATGACGTTGGAGGCCTGGGGGCCATAGCTCACCCCCATGGATGGGGCTGCAGCCCGTCCAGGGGCACTGCAGCCTGCTCCCGAGTGGGCTGTGACCCCTCTCAGAGGTGCCGAGCAGAAGACGGGGCTCTGGCACAATCCTGCTGGGGTTGGCATAACCTGGAGAACGACCCTTGTGCCACCTTCACCAGCTCATCTCCAGGGTGCTCTGCTGGGTACCAGTACCTTCACCCTCAAATCTGCCCAACATGGTCCCTGTGAAAGCAGCCCCAGGACCCCCTGTTCTGCCCAGGACCCATGGGGCCGCAGTCCCAGGGGTGCTCAATGGGAGCGGATATCTGTCCTCACGGCTGCAGACGACATGGTGGCATGAGGGGGAAAAAACCGATTTGCCAGGGAAAGCCACGCTGCGGTGGCATCGGGGGCACATCGCCCGGGAGCAGCAGGCAGTTGTGGCCCCTCTCCTGCCTTCAGATGCCGAGTCTGGGTCTCTGCATGGGCAACGGCAAAGCTGGGGAGCCGGCGGGTCCTGTCCTGGCACAGACACCCCATCCTGACACCCCGTCGCTGCACGCTGCGGTCACAACCGTGTCCCTTGCAGGTGGCAGGTACCCATGCCCCCGGTGCCCCTGGCAGGGAGAGCTCTCCTCCCCAGGAAAACTCTTGCCCAAAAAAGCCACCTACTAGCCCATCCATGTCACCCCGGGAGCCTCGGTAAGCTGGGGGTCCCCAAATGAAAGGCGCTTGCCAGGGAGCCCCGGTGCTCAGTACCTTTCTGTTTGCCGTTCATGGCAGGCTGTGCTGGCACATCCCCCTCGGGCTGGGGTCAGTGTCCCGGGCAGCGCAGGCGGCTGTTGCTCTCTCATGCCGTCTGTCCATCCGTCCGTCCACCCGTGTGCGGGGGCCGGGGTTGGGAGGGCTCCCCCCAGGCAGCAGTCTCCTCCCACGCTTCCCCTGCCCAAG
>NW_010239549.1:3732-4061 GCF_000690775.1 Eurypyga helias | reverse complement strand
AGGCGGTGGCGACGGTAGGACGGAGGCCAGAGGGTCTCCTTGAAGGGAAGGGGCCCCACCAGCACCGGCTGGCCCAGGAGCAGGGATGGCATGGCTCAGTCCCCATCCTTCCTTCCCCACCACCTCCCTGGGGAAACTGAGGCACTGCGATAACCCCCACCAGTCGTGCGTGCCACGCTGGCCTCCTGCCAGCCCCCCGCCACCACCCTGCTCCCCTCGGAGACCCCCTTCCCTCCAACACCCAGGGCAGGCTATGAGCCAGGGAGCAACGATCGCCCTGCCGAATGCACCGCTGGCTCCAGCTGCTGCCCGTCCCTGCTCCGGGGTGG
>NW_010239549.1:3424-3638 GCF_000690775.1 Eurypyga helias | reverse complement strand
GTGGTCCTGGCAGCCCTGCTGCTCGCTTCTGCCTTGCCTGGTTTTTTTAATACATATAGATGTATATAAAACCACCGTGGCTTTATTGTGGGTTTCCCACGGCATGCATCCCCCTGGCATGCCCGTGGGCACCCTGCAACACCAATCAGCCACTAGGAAAAGGGTTTCCTTGCTCAAATGTCCCCAGTTTTTGTCATCTGGGTCTCCACAGCCT
>NW_010239549.1:0-3410 GCF_000690775.1 Eurypyga helias | reverse complement strand
TGGCTTCAGCCAGGACTTTCTCACAGGGCTCTCCAAAGATGCCCCATGTGGGAACGAACGATGTCCCACTCCCCACAGGGGTCCAGCTCCCACAGGGCAGCGTGGCAGACCCACCTGCCCGCCATGCCAAACAGCAGCCAACAGCACCTCCCAGCCCCACAACTCCATGTTAGGTCACAGGGATGCCCTAAACAACCAGGGGGCTCTGTGGCACAGATGTCACTCCCTCTCCAGTGCTATAGGTCCCTGCACAGGTCCTTGTCCTGGTGTACCCAGGCCTGGCACCCCCCTCCGGCTCCGATGGAGGAGGCTGGAGCAGCCAGCTCCATCCAGGCTGGGACCAGCTGCCATCACCACGTCACTGGAGCAGGAAGAGACACCTCCCTCCCAGACTCCTTTCCTGTTTGCTGCTGCTTTTAGAGCGAGGTCAGGCCAGGTTCGGGAGGAAAAGCTTTGGGGCAGTCTTGGGGGGATGCTCGCAGAGATGGGGTGCTCCCAGACACAGGGAATCCTTTCCCTAAATGGTGAACCAGTTGTGGGGCTGCTTCCCAGGCCCAGAAGCTGGTCCCCTCCTTGCTGGTCCCTGTGCAGAACAGGGCCAGCACATCACAGGGAGAAGAAGCATCTGGGGCTCCCTTGTAGGGTGACACAGTACCCCAACCGTGGGCACCCACACCTGTGGCTCCAGAGCTGGCCACAGCCAAGTTTCATGAGCTGGGGCTTGTAGCGGTGCCACCAAAGAGTGCTGCATCCCATGGCATCGTCCTGGTACCTGGGTGGGTGCCCAGCACCAGCCCCACTGGGAGAGCAGCTGGGAGAAGAGCTGCTGAGACTGGGCTAGCCGCAAGCAACATCCAAGGAAAAACCATCCCAGGGCTGACAGAGGCATCTTGTTGCCCACCTGCCTGCAGCTTCCATGCCAGTGGCATGGGCATTTTGGGGCAGGGGGGGGAGCCAGCAGCCCAGCATACCACAAAGCATGGGGTGGGGGGACCCATCTCCACGCCAGCCTTCAAGAACTTGCATGAAGACCGTGTCTCTTACCTCGCCTGGATGGGATGCATCCCCCCGGCTCTTCCCACTGACTGTCTGCTCTGGGTGTGGGGCCACCGCCCAGCTTTCCACCCCTTGCTGCTTTTCCCCATGGGAAATCACTGCTGCCGGCACCGTCCCGGGACCAAGCAGCCTTCTGCAAAGCCTCTGCCGCGCTGGCAGCCATGCGGAGCTGGTGCCCGGCACACGGCCAGGCAACGCGCCCGCAGCGACGGCCCATGCCAGCTCGTTTGTTCTCATTAAAGGTTAACAAGAAAGCCACGCTAAAGCTGCCGGGAGCCGCGGGAGAGGCGTTCCCCGACGGACGCAGAACGAAGGGACGTCCAGGCTTTCCTCCCAGAGAGGTGACAGCCAGGCTGTGCCGCTTGCGGGAACTCTGCCTCTCTGCAGCCCTACCTGCAGCCCCACAAGCTGCGTGGCACAGCACCATCCTGCGCATCGCCTGTGGGGTGCAGGCAGGAGGTGGGATTGTGCATTCCAAGCGTGGCAGAGGATGTCGGAAGAGGCCACAGACCTCAGACATCTGCTCCGACCCCTCGTGGCACCCCACACAGCCCTCCAGCCGGGCTCACCAGCTCAGAGACACCTTGCCAAGGGAGGGCAGAGGAAGGGCACGAGCTGAGCCAACACCACGGTAATTGAGTTAAATGAATCTCTGTCCCTGGCCTGGCCTGACAGGGAGCAGGCACAGGGAATAGGACAGCCCCGTGGCCTCGCAGGGCCCTGGTCACCCCCCAGCTCAAGGGACTTCCCAACCATCCCGGCTTGGCACGACCAGCAAGGGTGGCTGCCTCCATCCCTCCTATGCAGCTGGGATGTGGGTGTAATGCCCCAAGCGCAACCTTTCTGGGGGTGTCCCCATCACGCCCTCCTCTCCCCAGCCCTGGGGAGCTGCCCTGAGTATCCCCACCCCAACCACAGCAGCTGAACATGCAAACAAAGCCCTCCATGGGCAGCCGTGCTTGGATGTGCCTGCACAGCTGCTGCCACTCCAAGTACAGGCAGAAGAAAAATCCAGACACCCCAGGAAGACGGTCCCACTTCCCTGCCCTTTGTGGGACACAGGACTGGCATCCCAGAGATGCCGTGTCCTGCCAGGACTCCTGGGGACCACCAGCTCCAAGGCTGTGCCCACCCAGCATCACCCAGCCACCGGAGAAGCCACCAGCCCCAGGACCACACTTCCCTGGTAGCACCAGTACCAAAGGCCAAGGTGATGAAGAAGCTATTTCAGGGTGCTCCTGAACAAGCACTCCCCAGACATGGACACCCTTGCACGGCTGGGAATGTCACCACAGCTGGAAACATGACACAAAAGGGTGCACAGTGGGCAGAAGTCACTGCTGGCCAAAAGAGGCTGGGGAGATGAGTGCCAGCACCTCGGCACCAGCCTGGTGAGGGGTCAAAGAGCTCCTGGCTATGATGGAGACCTAGGAGGGGGCAAGAGGTGACAGTTCTGGCAAGGAGACCCGCTGTCGTGGCTTGAAGAACCACAGTGAGTGACCAAGTGACTTGGGGCCAGTCAGGTGGTCACCTCCACTGCGGTGCTGCAGCCAACCCCTCTGACTTTATGTTTTGCAGAAACCAGCAAAGCCAGCTCCAAAAAGCCCTGGCAGCCCAACGCCGCAGATCGTATGCGGAGATTTTGCTGCAGGGTTGATGCCACGAGGGCTGGAGAAGGATCGGCCCTTGTGCCAAGCCAGGCTCTACCCGCAGCCAGACTGGCACCAATGCTGCCAGCAGCATCCCTTGCCGGAGAGGCCGGGCATCAGGGCCGCGGCAGACTCGAGCCCTCCCCCCTCGCTTCCTCGCGTCGTCCCCACACGGCAGCAGAAATAGAAGCGATATAAATGGCAGCCCTATAAATAACCAAAAAGCACGAGGCAGGGAGCTCGTCCCAGCCCAGCAATGGCCTCAACCCACACAAAGCCAGAGCTCGGTCCGCCTTCACCGTCCCCTGGGACCCCAAATGCCAGCTCCCTGTCTGCAATGGGTCTCCCAGGTCCCGTCCTTCAAGGCTCCAGCGCGCTCACTGAGCCTCGGTCAAGGTGACAGCTGAAGCCCACCATGATGGCATCCCGGGGGATGTCCCCACGCCCCTGCCCAGCTCCTCTTGGGGTAGCAGCAGGCACTGGCCGATGCCCACCCTGGGCACCCTGCAGCAACCCAGGCTGCAGATTCCTGGGCAAAGCAGGAGCACTAGCCAGGAGCTTCAGGCAGGGTTTGGGAAGAGACATCACCGTCCCCACTACAGATCCACAGTTATCGCCCAACACCTCATCAGCTGCCCATCCCAGTGTCCCCCATCCCTGCCCATCGCTACCCGCATTCCCACGCTCAACCCCATCACAGTGGCT
>NW_010239548.1:1831-20365 GCF_000690775.1 Eurypyga helias | reverse complement strand
CCTCCCGCCGCCACCGCCGGGGAGCTGCGCACCCGCGTAACCGTCGCCGAGGAGCAGACAGAGAGCCGCCCCATGCCTGCGCACTTGCTGCAGGAGGAGGTAAGGAGCGGGCTGCCGGCGGGCCCGGGGAGTGCGGGTGCTTTGTCTTCTCGCCCCTTCCCCCTTCATCTCCGCGGTTCCGACAGCACTGCGCTGCCGCTGTCGTGGGGAAAAAAGGGTCTGGGCATCCACGCGTGTCCGTGCAGGCACACACACACGCGCGCACACACACCCACAGATGCACATATGTGTGTGCGCATGTGCCCTCTCTGTGCCGCTTCTCAGTCATCAGGCGAAGTCATTCCACATCCCTCGTGGGGAGACCTGAATGAAGCGGGGCTCCCTGCCGCTGGATTTCTCTCCCCTCGGAGTCTATGCCCTGCCATGGACTGAGCATAAAATACAGGTTTGTCTTTAAAACATCCATCTGTGCCTGCTGGTGAAGGCTGTTCAGGAAGGTCTTTTGTGCTCAGAGGTCATGAGGTTTTCGGTAGTGCTCAGACTGATTTTTTAAATTTTTTTTTAAATTTTTTTTTCTAATAAGCAAGGGCTTTCACTCACAGCATTTTTAAGGGAAGTGTTGCAGCAGGGAGCGTCTCTAGGACAGACGCAAGGTGAAAGCGCCAGCTGCCCAGATGAAATGAATGACTCTGTCTGCATTGCCTGAGCCAAGCAAACATACAATGGGAAGGGAGACTGCCCGTTTTTGGCACAAGAAGGGCTGAATAACAACCTGCCACCAGGAAGATCCGTAGAGCTGTTAGATTTTTGGAGATTTTATTTTTTATCTTTGCCCCTCCTGGCAGCCATCCTTTGCCTGAGGGGAGGCAGGGGCTGATTCTGGTCATCCTGCTCTCTCCTTCTCATCCTTCCCCCTTCTGCCTATGCTGAGGAGTGGAGGTAAATCACAGTCCTGCTCTCTTGCCTGTTGCCAGCGTGTGGGGTCTCCCCTAGTCCTTTTGTGCAGGTGCTGTGACCTTCCAGAGATGCTGTGATGCAAAGAATTTTACTCCTCTCTCCACCCGAAAAGGATGCCAAGAGCAGTGTTCTCAGACCGTGTTTCATGGTCTTGGCATGTATTTTGGGGCATATCCTGGAGGCTGGAAAGAATCCTGTCCCTGGGTCACGTTGGGCATAGTCAAATATACTGGACCCGAGATTGACTGCCCTGGGGCCCCTAGGCTGAACCCAGGGAGCCTTTGAGCTGCAGTTGGTTGTATAAGCTGGCTAGGTGCCAGGATCACCTATGGCGTGTTCAGTGCTGGGGGGGGAAATTGGAGATGGGGGAACACATCTGTTCTGCAGATGAGAGCTGCAGAGTCATTCAGAAATGAGGGAGAGCTCATCAAAACGATTTAGCTGGCCTCCTCCCCCTCTCAGCTCTAGACCCCAGATCAATCCCCATCCCATTTTCCTCCATAGGAGCTGCAGGAGCCACTGTGGCCATAAGGGGGTAAAAATCCTTTCTTTCCTCCTCACTTCCCTGATCTCCAGCTAAATAGCTGCCCACTCTCCTTCCCTCCCTCTTCCCCCCCATGACCCCCCCCCAAGTCTGTAACGGTGGAGCTGTGTTTCAGGGCTGCTTTATTTGATTTAAGCTTTTGATTTAAGGTTAGTTTCCATGTGAGAAATGACCATTTTGATTTTATCGGTGTAACTCCAGCAGCATAGGTATGCTGGTAAAATTCCTTATGTGGCTACTACGACTCAGGAAGAAGAGATTTTTTTTCCTCTCTGCTGCTTTCTTTGTGTTCTCCCTCCTCCTCTTCTGCCCCTGCGTAACTTTGACAGTGACATAAGCTATCGCGGAGGAGAAAAATGCGACTCCAACCCAACATTCTTACTCTGGAAGCAGCATGTCCATATGGGGAGCGTTACCCGTCTAATTATACCAGCAGATCTCTGTTGGGAATTTTGCCTGCATAGACAAGTCTTAGGTCTTTTTGGTAGATTGTTTTCCAGCCAAGGAAGAAAACTCTGCCTTCCTGCCAAAATGCCAGATGAGAATATCTGACACTTTGAAATGGGCAGGTCTTTTCTTTGCCTAATCTCTGGATTAGAAGACATTTCTCATGCCTCTTTTGGGGAGGGGATTGCCTCTAAATTCTCCAGCAGCACAGAGTGTCATACCCTTGAAATATTAATTAGGAAAGCAGGCAGAGACAGCCTATAGCTGGCATGCAGAGGGACCCGGTCCCGAGCTCAGCAGCTGGCTGGTTTAGAGAAAGCAGCAGGCTACTTTGTGTCCAGGTTTTTTCCTTTCTAACCTTTGATTCCAGAAGGAAAAACTTAGAGGGCTCCCTCTGTAGAGATCATTTTACTTCCCAAACGTGGGGAATCTGTCAGCTCTGCCAGCTCCTCCCCGTAGGAAGGTATGCCTCTAACCCTCTAGTTTCTACCCTTGGGAAAGGGAGGAGTTGGGGTGGCCACGTAAGCTGCCTGGCCTGATTTTTAATGCCTCCCACAGGAAACTAGGCCATGGCAGAATGGTGGTCTTTTATGAATGCTGGGTGCCTGGGTGGGAATCTGCTATTAATTCAGGAGAAATTTCTATTGGGAAGGGAGCTTTCCTGGCTTGGCCACGCTCCCTCCTGCAGTCCCGGCTCTCCTGTTCCTGCCAGCTAACCTGTATTGCCCCTTTGCACGTGGAGGCAGCGGCACAGGCGGTAGAGGGACGTCTCCATCGGGCAGGTTCCCAGGAGGTGAGGGATGGGGGCGGCGTGCCCTCCCACCGCTCGCATCCCTTGTGCTTGGCACCCCCAGGGTCGAGCCACATCGGGTGCTTGGGCTCGGGCCTGACAAAAGGCTGTGAGCACCAGCAAGCATGTGGCTGTCATGATGGAGATGGCAATCAGTGATTCAGGGTTCAGTGACCTCTCTCATTAGGGTCAGTCCTGCCTGCTCCTTTCGTCATGCATGCCTGATGGGGCAGGCTGTCACTCAGCCAGGGCAGACAAGCATGTGCAGTGGGAATGTTGTGTCACAGTTACAGGAGGGAGCCGGGAGCCAGGCTGAGCCAATTTGCTGCTTAAAACTTCCTCTCAGAGGATTGTCTTCTCGTGCCTCAGTTTGCCTGTGGGTAGAAAGCGGGAGAAGGATAAGAGGCTTAGCAGCAGGCATGGGATAGGAGCTGTCGGTCTAACTGGAAGTACATTGCTCGACTGCTTCCATCCATTTATCTCCAGGCATGTCAGTCTTGCCATGGCCCAGTCTGGAAGGTGAGGCGGGGAGGATAAGGAGGCACCCCAGAAGAATCCCCCTGTGGATCTTTCTGATGATCCCCCAGTGATCCCTTACGGAGGGACAGAAAGAGGCAGGATATCAGAAGCAGACCGATGATTTATAATAAAACCATATTTCAGACCATATTTCTCTCCCGCCTCTTCATTCACAAGATTTCCTTTATTGTTGTCTGCTTATGCACAAGCTCAGACCACAAGCCAACCTAAAAACACCCACTAATAAAACTGAAGGAAAATGAAAATCCTTGCAGCCTGCAAATGATCTCACCAAGGCCACTGGTAGAAAAAAAGCCACTAGCTTTCCAGTCTTTTTCTTTACTTCCTGCACCCTGTCTGCCATTCACCTCCTCTCCCCAGAAAGATCAGGCCACGAGTCCGGGGGGCCAAAGCAGGGTCTTCTTGGTGCCAAGGGGTCAGCTGAAAGTATGGAGCCTGACAGGGAGACTGCAGACTGCGAGTCTTGGAACTGCCAGCCTAGCTGCTCATGTTTCTAAGCTCTGCATTGGTAACCAACAACTTCTTGTTTTGTTTTTCCTTTTTCCTTTCTTGAAAATGTCCATTGCCGCCTCTCCAAGGAGTTCTCCTCCGCTTCCAGCACCACCATTGTCGGCACAGTCACCTCCCGGGTGACCAGGAATGGGAATGCTGTCATGGAGAAGGACTTACTCAATCATGAGGACTTGGCAGGAGACCGGGGCATGGTAGACGATATGTTTGATGAGACCTACCAGGAGAAAGAGGGCCCCAAGCCCCCCATGCGATACGTCTGGAGGAACATCATCCTCATGAGCCTGCTGCATCTAGGGGCTATATTTGGGTTGATGCTGATACCTTCTGCCAAGGTCCAGACATTGGCATGGGGTAAGTATGTCCCTCCATTTGTTTCTTGGCATCTGAAAACCCCAAATCTGTTGGGTGGTGATTTTTTTTCTTCCAGGCCCACAGACTCAGGGAGGAGAAAGAAGGAAGTAAAGGTCTTCTGTTAGAAGAAGCTACTCAACCAGCTTTGTAGCAAGCTGTGGGAGAGCTTGCTAGTGTCTCTTGTAAGGTCATGCGTGAACAGGAATGATTTGGCAGGGGACTGCTTAGTTGTTTAAAGAACAAACGATTAGGCTTGGAAGTAGCCCACACCTGAATGTGCAGCCACTTCTGGGGTGACAGATAGAAAATGGAGTACTGAGACAGTCCCAGAAAGTTGGGAAGAAAGATGCTAGCAAGAGCGCTTGAACAGGTGGCTGGGGAGGCAAGGTACATTTTGGCATAAGGCTTGGTACATACCAAGGCAAGGTATGCATTTTGGCATAAGGCTGCTGTCTACAGACAAGAACAATTCCTGCCTTACCAAGGGAGGGTAAATTCCAGAGCCTCCATGAGTGTGAGAGGAAAGAGGCAAAATACAGTTGTGCTGAAGATAAAAGTCAGAAGTTAAATCTGAAACTCAGGTCTTTTATCATTCTTACAAAAGCACACATCAGCCCCCATCATCCCGGAACTAAGCCTGACAACTTCCAAAAAATAAATAAGCGGCTCTCCAGGCAGCAAATTCCAGTGGAAAGCACAACGCAGCAGAAAGTAGCTAGGCGAAGCTCCCCTTTCTCAGAGACCCTGCCCTGGGTAGGAACCAGACTTCTCCTTTGACTGCTTGAAAGGCAGCTGGGCCCAGGGCCCAAGCTGCAGGGGAGCCCAGCTTTCCACGAGCCTTTGTGTGGACCCTTGGAGAAGTCAAGAAGCCAAATGGCTCCCAGTAGGGAGGTCAAGAGATTGCATCCAGCCCCTGCCTTCCTGTGAAACAGAGCATCCTGAAACAAAAAGCGACAGTCTAATTTGAGACCTGCTGGCATGGCTTTTTGTTTCAGCGGTGCTGCATTTTTTAAATCAGTTGGGAGCAGCATCCTGGCCAGCCCAGCTCTGGACAGGCCCTGGAGTGATTCACCTGGTCTGTCACACTCAAGGTCTGTCCTCCAGACAGCTGTGAGCAACAAGCATCACAGGTGGACTGGGAAAGAGGTGACTCCCTGGACAGCCAGACTGACTCTTTTGCACCAGACCACCTCAGCCTGTCACAGGCAGAGGCCTGAGGGCTTAGTATCACTGGAGGCCACAGGACTTGGTCAGAAGCTGGCTACAGCATCTGAAAAAGCAGGGGCATTGGTGTGTTCCTTGTGCAGCCAGCATGGCCTTTTGGGGAGGAAATACGACTGGACCTTTCCCTTGTGAAAACCTGATAGGCTGCACTTTTCCCCAGGATGGTAGGGCTGGGGAAATGTCATGCAGCCTCCGCATGACCTTGGAGGAGCATTGCAGGACTCTCGGTGCTGCTCTGTGTGTCCCATCCCCGGGCTCTCAGCGGGAGGCTAGGCAGGGGCTGCTGGCTTCTCTCACTCACTGATCTGACAGCCTACGTTCTCCAGCTCCAGCCAAATAACCTCAGGGCATTGGGGCAAGGAAGAGGAAAAACGTGTCTCGTTTCAAGCTGCTGAGATGCACCATGATTTCCAAATCCATCCAACCCTCTCCCTTGAGCCTTCCCTGAGATACTTAAGGGGGCTTGAGCATCTTGATCCAGAAGATTAATGCTGCTTTGCATTCTGCTAAACCCCACCTTACCCCAAAATGGTCTCTGAGGCAGTGTCTTTGCAATCACGTGCCGGTTTGGGATGTCTGCATGGCATCCCATGGCATTTTGGGGGACACTGTCTTGCTTTTACGCGATGCCAGTCCCTCCTGCTCACCTCCTCCAGTAGGCAACTCTGATGTGAAGTGCCAGGTGCTCTCCTGCCACTGTGAGGCACTGCAAGATTCCTTGGTGGCTTCTGGAGTGACAAATGCTCTGGAAGTGGGAGAAGGACATGGAATTTGGGGGAACTGCACTGTTTTGGACTGGTTGAAGATCTATCCTGCCTCACCAAAGCTGGAGTAGCTCCACAGAGCTCCCTGTCCTGCATCCCTGGCACTTTTTCTGGGAAAGGACCACCCTTCCCTGCACCTTGCAGCTGAGTCAGAGCTTTCCCCTCTAGTCCATTCTTCTCCAGTTCTCACCGGAGCTGGGATACTCTGATCTTACATAGGTCTGGCTTCTCAGCAGGGCTCCTTGTTCCTTGCTGCATTGCCCTTTTCTCAGTTCATAACTTTCTTCAGCACATACAAGGCATCTGTGGCTGTCATCTCAGTCACTTGCTATTATTTTCCCAGGAACCTCCTGATAGCAAGGAGAGGACTATGATTCCCATTTTATGCACATGGATAGAACAGCAGACTCGCGTTGTTCCCAGCAATACACCGTGGGCTTATGGCAGAGCAGCTCTCCCAGTGGCAGTTCTGGAGCTGCTGGGGTTTTTGCTTGTTGCTTTGTTTGTTTTTCAGGTCATTCCTTCCTCAGTCTGTGTACATATATTATAAAATTAACATGGCCCCAGCTGTTCTCTTCTGTGATGCTACAGGCAGCTGAGGTGCCTGATAGCTGGTTTACCTTCTATATTTTATTATAAGGAGCTATCCTCTTCATCCATGCCACCGTCCCCTTGATGCTCCTGTCCCTCTGAAACCAGTTATATTGGTGACTGTGTCCTCTATTGTTTTCATTTCTCTGTGTGCTAATTCTTTGTCTCTCAAGCTCTCCAGCCCTGCCTTCATCATTGTTTGCTGTTCTGCGTTGCTGTGTGCATTGTATCCCCTGATCTCTTTCTGGTACAGAGCTTCCCAGAACGAGCTGGGGTTGTTGATCAGGTGAGAGCTCACCATAACAAGAGCTCTCTGAGCCTTTCCAGCACTGGCTTTCTAGCCAGCTCCCCTTTTATTTACTGTCTTCTTCACTGCACTTGACGAAGTCTTGCGCAGTCTTTTCAGGGATCACAGGCAGATTTCATGTCCTTTGCCAAACAGCACAGAGACTGAGTCTGGAAGGGCAGAATGCAAATGTGATTGACAGTTTCTCCTCTAACTGCTCTGACCCTCCCTGAAAACATGATTTGCAGGTTGTCTTCCTGGCCCTCAGGTACAGCAGGCTAGTGATATTTGTGTTAACCCCTGCTGGGCTGGCCAACAATGGCTATAGAACAGTGATAGTTCCTCTCAATGTGGTGCTCTGACAACACCTCAGCTCCCTGCAGTGCCAGTGGTGCCAGAAACATTGGTTGATATAATTTTTTTGTTGCTGCTGCATCATCTTTGGACCAAGAAGAGTCTTGCTGGATAATTTAAGCAGTTCTGACAGCCTGAAAATCTCAGCCAGTACTACCCCCAGGGATGTGCCCAGCAAAATGTTTACAGAAGGTTTTTGTTACTATCCCATCAAGACTACTGCTGGCAACGTCTCCCCACTTAGTGTCCTCTCCAGGCTTAACTAGCAGGTGGCGTGCTTCTCCTCCGTGCGTGGAGGGGAAGTTCTGATCTGGCAGATTGGGAAGTTAGCTCCTATTGCTCTTCCTAAATACTGTTCCCCTTACGCAGCCTGTACATGTTTCCTTGCTCTTGGTGTCTTTCTCCCGTGAGCAACAGGACTCACCTGGCTAGCAGAATCTGGGAGGCAAGGAGGGAAGAGTCTAAAGCTGTAGTTTTCCCTTGCACTGAGCAGAAGCCCAAGGACACCTGTCTTCATGGAAACATCCTTGGTGTGGACTGCAGGTGACAATGCCTTTAGCACATTTCTGGCTTCCCGTCATGACTTGTGGTCTGAATCTGGGCCCTAAAGAGGTAAAGGCTAGTGAGTCATATAGACATGACTGAATCTGGAATGTTTTGAGTTTAATTTTTGGAGTGCTGAGTGCATATTACTGCCAGTGGTATTAATTCTTTGTATTCCGGTTGAGTGGGTCATTTGAAACATCACCTGTGAGTGGACAATCTTTTGGATACTTCAGAGTATGGTGTGGAAGATGACTTTGAAACCTCAGCTGATAAAGTCCTTAAGTCCTTCAGTTTGGGGCAGCATCACAGGGCAGCTGTAAAAATCTGTTACTTTATTTCACCTTCTCCACTCTCTTTCCAGTTTTGTTCCTAGTGGACAATCTTGGAGGAGCTTTTCTTCTTCCCTGTGAGAAGCTGATTCCCTCGCTATGCAATGATCATCATTGTACCTGTTTGTGGAGATGAACCCTCTGAATCATTAGGGTGCTGGATTCTTCTGTTTCCCACCAGGCTTTTCAATCTTAATGTCTGTATCCTGTCACTGTCACAACTCCTCTTTGGTATGGCGGATGGAGCAAATAGAATCCAGGCAGGGTTTGGGTTTCTGTGGGGCTGGGTGCCATGTATGCAGACTGAGAATCAGCTTCTTTCCCACAGAAAGTGTCTGCTCCTTAGATAAACTGCAGCTGCTGTATATGGGCAAGAAGCAAGGCAGCACGGTATTATAATTAGAGTTGTGGCTGTTGTAGTGGCCTGGGGCGCAGCTCCAAGAGAAGTCAGCATGAGCTGCTCAGGATCATGGACTCTGGATGAAGGCCATGACTGTTCTATGCCAGGGCACCCAAAAGCAGTGGGTACTCCTCCAAATTTTTAACAAAAGCTTTCAGACGAGCCTACCCGAAAGCAGCACTGGGTTGCCTGGTTTCTAGGTCTGTCAGTGTCCCCACCATGTGTCTTTTGTGATTCCTTGTGCTTGCTGATACGTCTTTGTTGCTGGCATCATCTTTTCCTGAGTGGGATATTGGCAGGCAAATTCTGAGAATTGCCTGTGTAAAAGAGTTACAGATGAGCTTCATTCTTGCAAAGCTTAAATACCACAGTCCTCAGCCAGAGTCATCTTCCTGGAGGCCTCTTTTACCAAAATATACTCTGTCAGCACATGAGAATTCACCAAAGAGGGAAATCTGAACTCAGGGCTATAAATAGGGCCTGGACTCACCTAACGTGGCATTTACATTCTTGTGCTATTGAAGATCATGAGAGATTGTATAGTTCATTTCTGTCCCCAGTGCACCATTAACATGCCTATTAGCCCTGCAGTGGGGAGCTAGGCTAGCAAGTCCCATGCACCTGTTGCAAGCTGCTGTTGCTTATCATGGACTCCCTGTCTGATGTTTTTCATAGAGTCTGTATATGTTGGAGGTTAAATCCAGACTCCTGGATTCTACTCTCAGCAATGCTTGTCACCCTTGGAAATCTACCTCGGCTAGTGAGGTGTGCACTGTAGGTATAAAGTTGCCCAGAGGTTTTAGGAAATGTGGTATGCAAGGTATAACTGCTTATGTTCAAGGGAGGATGGTGGTGAGTCACACTTCTGTCGCAAGTAGGAAGTGTCTGAAACATCCAGGAATGGGTTTTATTGTTATTGCAGCATCTGAGGCCAGAGAGGTTCTGCAAATCAGTCATATGTTAGGTGCTTTCTCAAGGTTTGCTCTTCTTTATGAACCTGTGGGCACAGTTACTGATTTTAAAATCAGTCTTAAAATCTAAAACCAATGGGGAGCTGGTTCATAACTTTCAATCAGCATCATGGGGCTGGATGAGACGTTCAGGGTGTCCAGCATAACTACTTTCCCGTTGGTAAGGCCAAAGGGAGACGTGAACCAAACACCTTGCTCCAGCATCCCTCCCTTCTCCCCTTCCAGGCTTGGCCAGCTTTGTGAGCTTTGCTCAGCTCCACTGTCTCTTGCGAAGCCTGGATCCTGCTGCATTTGCATGTATTTTCATCCCTCTTCATGCCCTGTAAATCAGTTCTGAGCCGTGACTGCTTGGCTCCTCTGAGAGACCGCAGAGGTGCTGGGACAGACAAGGCAGAGGTGTGCTGGTTTGCAGCTTGCACTGCGTTTGGTAGCTGGCAGGGGAGCCAAGAAAGAAGATGAAGATGGGAAGTCACGGTCAGATCAGCAGGCAGGGAAGGTTGCCGTTATACAGCGAGATGGGAGAGAGGAGGGTTCGTGCAAGTTTAGGGGGCCAGAAGAGGATGTTATATCATCCAAGACCAGCTTTTAGCAGATAACAGATTAGGTTTGGGATGTAGAAAAAACAAAAAAAACGTGGCAGAAGGAAGACGGAGCAAGAGATGATAGGAAAGCCTGGTTTATTTTCAGTGAAAGAACAGGGCAACAGTGCCTTGTGCATGTCTCAGATCTCTGATTCCAGACAAATTTCTGGCAGAGTATCTATTTTGTGGGTTCAAGATAAGCTTGATGAGAGCTAGACTGAATGGTATTGTCAAGCATACCAACAATTCCTATTGCTGGTTTACATGTAAGAGTAAAGAGCTGTTTTCATGATTGATCCAATTGGCTGAAATCTAAAAACTTACACCAAGGAAAGAGTTTCCCCTGTGGGACCAGTAAGAAGGCATCCCTTCCCATGGGATTGTACGTGGATCAGTTGACCCACGCACTGATGTGCACCCTTCCCTTTCAGTGTCTGAGCTTGCAGGGCAAACAAATTGTTGAATGCCCTCCATCTTTCTGCCAAACTCCCTGACCTTTTCTTCCTAGAGGAAGAGTTAATTTTCATATCAAATTTTCTTCTTATCCTCAGCTTCCTAGTGTAATGCTGCTATGACCCTAATGGGGTCTTTTCTCCAAGCTAGTTCCTTGACCATATGCTGGAACCCAGGTTGAGTTCCAGAGGTTCCAGGAGGACATGTGGGAACACAGAGATCAGGGCAGACATAAGTGAATGATGCAGAGTGAGAAGGATGTGTCTTCACTATCTGACAGATAGGCAAGGAATTCCTTCTGGCCTGTGTGGGTAGGGAACTCGTGAAGCCACCTCAAAGCTTAACTGTGCCCAGCAGCATCAGCCTCTGCTGTGGGCACAGCTTGCAGTGAGTTGCTGGCCTTGGAGTTTCCTTCCATAAATGGTGCAGGAGCTGAGAAGAGGCAGAGATCAAAAAGACCCTGGGACCAGGAGCCTCTGGGCAGGTTTTAGGTCAGTGGTGGAGCTGAAGGTGGAAGCTCAGGCTTCAGTGGGATGGTACGTTAGATCTTTTTCCAGACAGCTTCTGCTCAGGAAGGGAGCAGAAGAGAATCCTAACCTTTGGCTTGAGCTGCCCCCTGAAGAACTGTAAGATCATCTATCACATCTGGGTGAAAAGAATGCAAAAGAAATTCAGTGAGGAGTGATGAGATAGGAAAGCAAGACCCTTGATTATTCAGGGTGGGAGGAAAGGGCAAAGCTGTTCCCAGATGGACTGCAAAGCTGTTACCACAGGGCTATATGGAAGCAGTCACTTTATACAGTTTTGATGATCCTGCACCACAACAGATGGCACTATGCTGAAGAACCAATCCTTGTGACGTCTGGTGAGGGGGAGCCTCCTCCTTTGTCAGAGGTGAAGACCTGAAGTGATTTGCCCCACGTTGTTTAGGAAGCCTGTAGTAGCTGGACACTCACATTGATTTTTATTGCCCCAAAATGCTCTCCATGGGTTCCTCTCTGGCTTATACAGCTTTGGAGTAAGGCCTGCCTTTGTGTTGCTCTGCCTGAATCTTTGCTGCAGGATGACTTGCTCTAAGTGCTCCAACATTTTCTTTTCCTCTCCAGCCGTTCTGTGTTTCCTGGTGAGCGCTCTGGGGATAACAGCTGGATCTCACCGCCTCTGGAGCCATCGGTCCTACAAAGCCACGCTGCCCCTGCGGATCTTCTTGACTATTGCAAACTCCGTGGCCTTCCAGGTAAGCACCTCTTCAGTGTGCCACTGGTCCTCAGAAGGAAGTGCTCTCCTGCATCCCTGTCTCAGATATGGGGTGCAAGCTGATGGAGAGGATCCTCTCTTCTATTACCTTATGTTAGGAAACAACCTGCCCTTTCCATCTAACACTGCCAGTGCTAGTCTGTCTCATTACCTTTTCACCTTGTCCCATCAGAGGGTGACTCTGAGATGGGCAGGGTTGGGAGAGGATTGTTCGCCAACCCCCAGGGGTAGGAAAGCTCTGTAAAGCAGGAATGTATCCTTTCCTCGAGGTGTGGTCTCTCTGTGCTTGTTCGAGGTCCTGTGAAAGAGGTGCAGAAGTGCTAAGTGCTCTCCTGGTGTTCTAGTTGCCTCACCCTCCTCTTGCTGCATGGCTGATAAGGGTGACAGCATGTGCACAGCCCCGGGAGCCAGGCTGTGGAATTGGCTGCTGCACAAAGACCAAGAAGTTGTTGAGATTATGCAGTTAGGGGGATGCTTTTCTAGTTTGGAAGAGTGATATTTAGGAATAACATGGTTATAAGTCACACCGCTGGCTTCCAGAGAGTCGTCACAGGTCAGTGATGTTTCAAGGAGAGAAGGGCTGGGCTCATTCAGAGTGGCACAAGTGACTGCAGGCACCTCAGGACATTGCCTAACCACTCACGGGAGCACTTCACAGTCAACAAAGCAAACAAACCTGGAAGTCCTTAGGGACTGTAGAAAGTAGCACAGACCCAGATTGGCATGGCACAGAAAAATGCTGGTGGTCTCTTGGGCTGGCTGCTATGACACAGCTCTAACGACACTCTGTCCTCCAGCTGTACCTGAAGGGACTTTATACAGGCTTGCTTGTGTGTAGGAAGTATTTGGGAGGGTGGCAGGGTGCAGCATGTACTTTTGTGTTCACTTCCTTCTACCAGTATCAGTGCTGTGGCCCTAAGTAAGTCTCCAGCTCAGGTATGGGGAAGGGTAAAGCCCAGGTGGACCAGGTAGGGTAGAGACATCATCTTTCCCCACTATGTAGCCGTAGAGGATATCACTTCATTGAGGTGTAATCAGAACAGGGTGGGGATGGTTTGGGGTTTCTTTTAGCCTTGAAAAATTTTCTAAAACAACATTGACTTTCCTATTTTCTGCTAGTACCAAACCAGAGTCTTTGATGAGGAAGAAGAGGAAGGACCAAGCTGCTGATTCTAGCTACTGGTCCAGCACTCAGCAAGGGAATGGGATGCGTTGCTGTATATTGGCTAGTCCTGTACAAAGACCATCTTTCACAGGGTTATAGGGCAGAGGGGGAAAGAATTTGCTGAGCTATCACAGTAGGGGATAGGAATAGACAAAGATGAGTCAGACAGATATTTCAGCTTCAATAGGAACTAATCCAAAGTTTTACTGAAAATTCAGTACCATTCCCCATGGACACTTGGTTGGTTTTTTTTTAATAGTTACTTTCAGTGAGGTCAAGAGAGGGTTCATTATCAATTTATCTCATTCCTGTTAGTGGCAGCAGCTTTAAGACGAGAACAATAACTGTTAAGGCTAGAGAAAACTAGAGATTATCTTATCTGAGGCCCTGCAGAAAATGCCTGTTGGCTGCTCAGAGACCAGTGGGTCGTGATTTCAGAGAAGTTGGATTTAGGATGGTGTCATACATGGCTTTAAGCACATCAAAATTTTGGTGTAAAGGAATGAGCACAGACTCATTAAAATGTATTCTTAAAACTGGCCAAAGCAATTATTTCTTAACACAAATGATGAAAGCTTTGACATTTTCTAAACAGTATTGATTTTGCAGCTTAAATGGAACAGGGGCTGAAGGGGGGTATTTTTGATAACTGACATTGAAATGGTGTGTTTATTCTATTTCTAAAGAGGGCTTTAATTATAAACAGATCTGATTTGGCAATCCCAGGAAAAGCAAAGCAGGTTGACCCATGGAAAATGTCAGGGCGAAGGGAAGGGGCAGGTTGATCAATCCCAGCTGGCACCACGTAGGGATGGGGACAAGTGAACAACAGGAGCTGAGTGTTTGAGGGAGGAGGCACTGACTGGCCAATGAGGGCTGGTTCCCCCACAGGGGTGGGGGAACAGGCTGACCAATCAAAGTTGTGGTGCAAACAGAAGCCTAAAGTTTTTAATTTAAATTCTAAATTTATTTTTTTTTTTTTAAAAAGCAGCCCACCGAAGAATTGGATTTGAAAAAAAAAAAATGGAAGTGGTTGAGCAAGGAAGACCCAACCTTTGTTTTAAATGTCAAAGCCCCCAAACCCTAATGAAAGATAAAATGACGGATACAAGTTCAGGTCAATGGGATTTAGATGTCTAAATATTTTAGGCACTTTTGTTAATCTGAAGGGAACGTCTCCAGTGCTGGCCCTAAGTCTCCACTCCTGTTGCATTGCAGAATGACATCTATGAGTGGGTCCGGGACCACCGCGTCCATCACAAGTTCTCCGAGACAGACGCGGACCCACACAATGCCATGCGGGGCTTCTTCTTCTCCCACATCGGCTGGCTGCTGGTGCGCAAGCACCCAGATGTCATAGAGAAGGGCCAGAAGCTGGACCTGAGTGACATGAAGGCTGACAAAGTGGTGATGTTCCAGCGAAGGTGAGTGATGGGGTCAGCCCCAGCACAGAGCCACGTGGGATGGAGCAGGGACCCTGCAAATGGGCTAGGGACCCTGAGCACCTTTGATGGAGCACGAGGGGACTGAGGGACAACATGTGAGAAATGTGAGTCCTCAGCCTGCCCAAGGCTTTGCTCTGGGATGAACTGTGAGAAATGAGCTGTACCTCTTCAATAGGAAGCATTTAGAAGCTAGTGCTACCTCCAGTCCTCCCACACCCCTTTCTTGCCTGCCTACCCCGTAGCATCTTGCCAGTGTTGGGCTGAGCTTCCCACCACAAAGCACCTCCATGCCTGCCTGCCCACAGCCCACCCGTGGGCGCCTCCAGGCCATCCTTGGAGATGTTGCGGTACACCTTCCAGGCCATGCCTCTGCCATCAGTCTCCTGGAAACAGTGTGGTGAAAGAGGAGTTGCAAATGGAGACATGTGAGAGGGTGAAAGGAGTTGAAAATGGGGACATGAGGGAGTCAGTAACTGGGAGGGGCAGACTTGATTCCCTGGTGCCTCTTGGATGGGGTACCTCTCAGCTGCCTGGGGCTATACTGGGACTGATCCACAGAGAAGATGAGCCTATCACCAGGGCTGCAGGGATGGGAGATTGAACCCATATAGTAACCACTTTCACTTGGGAGGTCCTTAGTTCAGTCACAGACAAACCAAGCAAGGCTTGTGTCGTCCCTCTTTTTGTGTCTGGGATTTTTCTTGTGGGTCATCAGAGTGATTTAGCTTCTTCTACTCCCACCCCTCTAGTGTGACAGACCCCACATGCTCATCAGTTTGATGGCACAAGTGTCCCTTGCTTGCATTTATTGGTGGGCTGTACTGGTAGGCAGGGCCAAGTCTGCGAGGAGGAGCTGCAGCACTGGGCCAGAGCCAGAGAAGGGACCTTCTGTGGGACTCTGCAAGGATGGGGTTGCCTTTATGGGGACCAGCATAGCAGAGGAGCAAATGGCAGATGAGGCCAAAAGCAGCAGCTGGTGTCTGGACTCGTAGTGTTTGGGTCATTGTTTGTGCATGTGTGAGATTGAGACAGGGAGAGCAGGACTTCCGTTTGAGTGTCCTGCCTGGTGGTAAGACTTGGGAGTCTCCAGGCATGGCTTCTGTGCATCCAGGGTGAAAGATGCAGGGCTCAGGTGTTGAGGTATTTCTGCACTTGATTTTTCCTGTATAGCTGAGTATGAATCCTCCAAAGGGAGGACTGAACTACCCTTTCCTGTCCTGCCTCTGCCACTGAGTGCTTTCCTCCTGGTCTCTTCCTTTCCAGATACTACAAGCCCTCGGTCGTGTTGCTGTGCTTCCTGCTGCCCACTGTAGTGCCCTGGTACTTCTGGGATGAATCCATCATCATCAGCTTCTTCATTCCAGCCATCCTGCGCTACACCATAGGGCTCAATGCCACTTGGCTGGTGAACAGTGCTGCTCACATGTTTGGCAACCGGCCGTATGATCAGCACATCAACCCACGGGAGAACCCCCTGGTCAGCCTGGGGGCCCTAGGTATGTTCAGCGTCCATGTCTTTTGCTGCGGGTGGATTGTAGAGCAGGAACTGACCCTTGGAGCTGCAGCTGCCCCAAGGAATTTCTGTGTATCCAGGTGTCCCCATTTCCCCCTTCACTCTTCCTCCCCAGCCTTTGCATATGGGGGTGTTTCCCAGGCTAGCCAGTGAGTACATAAGGGCAGTGAGGTTATCAGCTCCCACCAGCCTCTCTGTAAGCTGGAAAGGACACTGCTACACTTAGCACCTCCTTATCTCAATAGCAATATTTTATTTACCTTGCTCGAAGGTCTCTCTGCCCCATTCACCAGACTGAAAAACATGTGCTGCGGTCTCTGCATGTCTGTCTTAGATTTGTCAACTTGAAAACCAGCAGATGCACATTTGGACATGTTCTCAGGGCAGCTGGTGATTCTGGGGGTACTTGAGGATGAGAGAAGCCAGATCATCTCCTGTTTTCCTGAAATCTGGGGGACCT
Source organism: Eurypyga helias (assembly GCF_000690775.1). Lineage (NCBI taxonomy): Eukaryota > Metazoa > Chordata > Aves > Eurypygiformes > Eurypygidae > Eurypyga > Eurypyga helias. The sequence goes on along the minus strand of NW_010239548.1, from coordinate 3,884 downwards.
AAGAAGGTACATCCCAGGATCAGCATTTACCCTGATCTGGTCTCCCAAGCCCAAATCCTCACCTGTTTTGCATCACTGTAATGTCACTGGGGCTGCACTGATTTCCACCACCAACAGATTTAGTTTTGGTTTTTTTAGTAGGGAGGGGTTTGAACTGCAGAGAGTCAGGGGGGTAGGAGCAGAAGTGCAGGCGATGTCATTGAAGGGGTGACTACTGAAGCCACCATTGACAGTGTCCAGAGCAGAGGGTGGCTGACTGGGGTAGATCACTTAGCAGAAGTCTGTCTGCATTACTGCCATCTGGCAATGCCCTTTGGATTTGGCACTAGGACTGCCAGTGTTGCAGGAGTATTGCTTGGCCTGGCTGGTTGCGGACTTGCCGCAGGTCTAGCTGGTAGCTCAGCCAATACTAGAGGGTTTCTCGTGGTGGCAGAGGAAAAGCCATTAGGATTACCTCGGTGTTTTGGTGCAGTTGATGAGCCAGGGCCTTTCTCAGTTCCTCGCCACATTCTTGTTTTCCTCTAAAGCACCATAGGTCCTCTGTGACTGTCATTGCCTCATTTGGGCTAGACCAGGCATACTGGACCACACCCAAATGAGATGGCGTAGGTTGTAGAGAGGTGAAATTGGGCTGAGAGAAGAGAGGAGCCTGGACTCCATCCAGAAGCTGTTTCAGGAATGTGGTGCTTTGGGCCAAGATAAAGGGGCCATCACCTAAAGCTCTGCAACATCCTCTCCCTGGTCGTGTTTTACAGGAGAAGGCTTCCACAACTACCACCACACCTTCCCCTACGACTACTCCACCAGTGAGTTTGGCTGGCGCTTCAACTTAACCACGGCCTTCATCGACCTCATGTGCCTCTTGGGGCTGGCCAGCGATCGAAAGAAGGTCTCCAAGGAGGTCATCCTGGCTCGGAAAATGCGGACTGGAGATGGGAGTCACAAGAGTGGCTGAGTTCCTGCTCCCCTTCACACACACATCCACACCTCTCCTTCCTCCTTTTTTCTCCCTTTCTCCCTTCCTGACCCCTCCAAACACGCTGGACAAAGGTTTAATGTTCTGTTTACTAACTACTGAATAATGCTATCAGTTTGCTTAAGATAATGATAATGAGTTTTAACTCCCCCCCCCTTCCCATGCTGTATTTTACATGATGTATTTAAGATCTAGGACTCTGCCGTTATAACGCAAGGCCATGCCTTTTCCTCTTCTCCTTTTCCTTTCTGTTCTTTTTCTCCAGCCCCTCTACCCTGTCTCCTGCTTTACGTCGTTCAGGTCTCTCCCTGGCACAGGAGCTGGTAGGAAGCAGCCCGGGGAGGCCCATCGCAGCCAGCTGCATACGTTGGAGTTAAGGGAAGACTGTACCAGTCAGCTGAAGAGTTGAGCCAAAGTTAGTGTCTCTCTCCCCGAAATTCCTTCTTCTGTCCCTCTTCCTTTCTCAAGGGCTGCTAACAGATGTGGGATGGTTAAACTGCTCTCCCCAGGAAAAGCAGCCCTGTCCCCTTCCCGTGTCATCAGAGAGTTGTCTCATTCTGCAATGTCTCTTGGGAAGTGTTCTCCCCATCCCCCTCACTGCACAGGCTCTCTGGCTGGGGAGAAGGAGAGACTCCAGCTCTCTGAGCTCCAGCCAGGTCCACTGGTGGCTAGACAGGGGCCTGGTGGCCTTATTACCTCCTCCCTCTGGCATCACAGCCTCCCTCCCTGCACTGCCTGCTGTGCCCCTGCCACCAGGGACTGAAGCCTGGCTTTGGGCTCCATGGCCACTTTGGAGAGCCATAGCAAGGATGGGGACAGATGGAGGGGTGGGGCAGCACCAGCCCCGTGTGGGTTTGTTTGCTGCTGCCGCTGAGATTTTTGCCAGCAAACGGGACTTTGCCAAAATGGAGAGGGGTAGAAGGATGTAAACCAAAGCCCCGTTGCTGAGTTAAGATGCTTTATGTGCTGGAGGAGTGGGGTCCCTGTTGGGTGTCAGGCAGATGTCCTGGTGTCCGAGCCTGCCCTGCGGATCCGCATGCTGTGCTGAGCGCAGGGACAGGGCAAGGAAGGCCTGCA
>NW_010239548.1:0-1810 GCF_000690775.1 Eurypyga helias | reverse complement strand
GGGTGTCTGCAGAAGCAGACTTCTCCATCTTCAGGGGCTCTGCTCGGCCAGTTAACAAGTGCCCGAGAAACATCAGTGTGAGGCCAGGCAGCACGAGGAGCTCGAGGAAGTCAAGACGTCTGAGGCGAGTCAGTCGTGGGCCACCTCCAGGCTTTCCTGCCCAGGGTCCATTGGCCTGGTTTGCCATTCCCTGTTCCTCTGAGGGAGTAGGAATGGGAGGCAAAAGCAGCTCCTAGTTAGTCCCTTAGCTTGCCTCCTGACCCCTTCAGCAAGCTACCTCGCCACCCCACTCTGTTGCTGGCGAGGCAGGCAGCGAGGGTGGCTGAGCCTGCAGAAAGGTCAGTTATATCACTGAGCTGATGTAGGCATGCGGCTGGAGGGTGTGCTGCAGAAACTAGTCCTCGTGGGTGTTGTTTCCTGCAAGTTGGAGAGACCACAGTTTGAGTTCAGGTGGTGGGTTAGGTTCTGGGTGGCATGGCCTGAAGCCCCTCACTGAGCTGAACATGCTTTTTTCCCCCTTAACTTTCCCCGTTGTTGTTAATTTTTATTATTATTATTAGTTATAGCAATAGTATTGTTTTTGCTGCTTAAATGCATCAAATGGAGCTGGAGGAAAGCACAACAAGTGGCTGGAATAAGGCGATGTTGGAGCGGGGTTTGCAGCGTCTCCCATATTCAGGCGGGCCAGGGAGAGCAGAGACAGAGCGGATGCCAACTTCCTCGCCTCAGCTCTGCCACGTAGCAGCCAGGCAGGCTTCACCGGAGCAAGTTGCTGCAACTTCCTGCTGCTGTGAAGCTCGCCAGGAGCCAGGACAGCTCTGTGATGCTCTCCTTAACAAGAGCATGCTTGTTACTCAGAAAAGAAGTCCTTCTCCTCTCCTTTCCCCTCCCTGCCATCACCACGGCCTTGCTATTGCTCAGCAACGGGACTCTTCGAGGTTTAGAGCCATCAGGAGCAATGTGGTCTCCAACTGAGAGGTGCAACACGGAGGAATAGAGCAGGGAGGCCTTCAGCTCCTGGTGTCACAGCATCCTTACCGCTCCGAGGTGCGTGACTGCCTGGGGGCTGGCTGGGGCAAACAGGGTTGTGGCTAAAAATTTATCCTTACAATCAAAAAGGTGGGGGCTAGAAGTTTATCCTAACATTAAAAAAAAAAAAAAAAAGGAGAAACACTCTTAGCTCTGGAACTGGCGGCTGACTTGCCTCTAGTCTAAGCCCCTCTGAACTCATAGAAGTCTCCAGAGAGGATGAATTTCCTCCAGCCAGTAATTTGAAAGGGGTGTGGGGGAGGAGAGAAGGTGAGGAGAATGATTTCTTTGCTCCTGGTGCCCTTAATGTGTTGTGTGACATATCCTGCGGTAGAGAAGCGTGCTGTGACATGCTGCAATAGTTCACATCCTCTCAGCAGAGAAGCAGGGTTTGACATCAAACGTTCCTTTCAAATTTCAAGTGCTGATTCGGGTCCAGAATCTGGCATTAGGGTGGAAGCTGAGGAGCAGTAACCAAACAGTCCTGGTGTTTGCCCAGTCACTTTAAAGGTAGATTGGCAAATATCTCTGGGTGCCTTAAATCTTTCTTTAATATACATAGGAGTATTGACAGCTATTTGCCGTATTTTTTTCTTTTTTCTTTTTTTTTTTTTGAATTATGAACATTCGAGGGGTTTCTTAATTATTTAATTGCCTACATTGAACTGTGGGTGCAGGTGATTTTGAATGTATTTGAGTTAGAATTTTTGTTAGATTAAGAAACAGATACAACACTTCAAGTAGAACTTTGTTTGAGATATATATATATATACCTATAAAT
>NW_010239547.1:0-1050 GCF_000690775.1 Eurypyga helias | reverse complement strand
GCCGGCGCACAGCTCCCAGCACCCACGCAAAACCCGCTTCCCTGGGGCGGCGGGAGCTCGACCCCACGCCTGTCCGCCCCGAGGGCACTGGGGATGAAGGGACCTGTCGGAAGTCTCTCTGCAAATCAATGAACTCAGCCCCGATCGGCCATTCCCGCCCGGCAGACCTTCGCCAGCCGGTGTGCTGTGTCACGTGCACCCACCGCACGGATCCGCCGGAAAACTGCCACTGAAACCTGGGACTGGAGGGGATGCAAATGAGTCATCTCACGACATACAGGTGATCCCTGACAGACATCGGTCTGACGTGCTCGTAAAAAGACGTCCCCACTCCCCAAAGACAGGGTTCTTTATTGAGAATTTGTTCCAGTGTTTACCTCTCCCTGTCACTGGGAAGTTCTTCCAAAGCATCCAAGTGTCACCTGATGAAACCAGCACAAGGACTTCGCTCACGGGGGGCACAGCCGCCCGCTGCCCTCCGCACTCAGCTGCCGCGCTGAGCCCTCTCTCCAGCCAGCTTTCACAGGACTGACCATTCTTTTCACCTGTCCCCACGAGCCCTACGTCCGCGGTTACCTTCCCTCTCCTCTGGACAATGTCCAGTTCTGGAGCAACCATAACAAGCACATAAAATCGCAGTGCTGACGAGGATGGAGTCAGGGCAGCACGATGATGACTTGGTTGGCCCCACATCTGCAGGGTGGGTTTGTGCAAGAGGCTGATCTCATCCGGGCTGACACACCCCGGCCAAAGCGGCAGGAAGGGGCCAAGGGCAGAGCCTCCTGCAGCACGAGCCGCGCCCCCCAGCCTCTCCCTCGGCCGGCTCCGGTCTCCCGTGGGTGCCGAGCACGGTTGCTCCTGGACCACCAGCTACGAGGACTCGCGCTGGCCATGCCGGGGGCTTGCAGGCACGGGCTGCGATGACAAACGCTCCCAGCAGACCACCCTCGGAGCCACCACCGCCCGTGCCGCAGGCGCTGGTCGGGGCATCCCGCCAGCCTGGCAGGGTGGAGAACCCGGTCTCCCTCTCCGCGGCAGGGCCAGGCACCC
>NW_010239546.1:2075-3016 GCF_000690775.1 Eurypyga helias | reverse complement strand
CGGGGAGGAGGCAGGTTTGCGGGGGAGCAGGGGGACGAGCAGCACGCTTGGTTCCCACGGGTCGGACCCCCAGGGGGAAGGACATCGGGGTGTGTCACCCCTCCTGGGGGCTACTGCTAGGCGGATGGGGCAACCCACGCACGGTGCTGGCCCTGCCAGACCTGTGTGGGCACAGCTGGGCACCCAGGGGTGCTCCTGTGCAGCACCAGAAAGGAACTGGGCAAGAGAAGCATCCTTTTTCTGGGCACAGGCGAGGCGCTGCCGTGGGCTCGGGCATTGTCCCCATCCCAGTGCCCTTCCCCGGGATCTACCCCAGCACGCAGCCACAGGCACAGCACGCAACCTGCCACACACACTGGCAGCCAGGCCCCTCGCCAAACCCTGCCCTTGCCCACCACTCCATCCTCCAGCTGCAAATCCCAGTGCTTCCCCCTGTACAATTATTCAGGACTAGCACCGACACCCTCTCCGCACCCTGGGAAATACATTATGCCCCTCGCAGGTGGAAGTCCTACGCTACGTCGAGCTGGTGGATCTTCCCCCCGGCCGGCTGAGCACGGGCTGCGAGCAGCCACGACGGAGCTGCCGGGTTTGCCAGGAACCAGCCCCTGGCACAGCCCCAGATCTGCCCATCACCTGGGACGAGCCTGCGGCAGACGCACTGCTGGGGCACGGCTCTTCGGCTTCACCCCACAGCAGGGATGGCAGCCAGGCTCCCGCTGTCCTCCCACCAACCCCGCTGACCCGTCCTCCCCTCCGTGTGTCCGGGGGTGACAGCTCGGCCCCCCTCTCCCGTTTCTCACTGCCACCGGAGCGATGCCTCTGAAACAGCCTCCCTCCAGGTAGGGAGCAGAGCCCAGGCAGGTGCTGCCCTACACCGATACCCACGGTTCCCTTCTCGCTGGGTGGGCTGCTGAGAGTGCTAGGAGGTGTCCCCATCC
>NW_010239546.1:1703-2057 GCF_000690775.1 Eurypyga helias | reverse complement strand
AGCCTCGGGAGGCGGGAGGATCCCCAAGCTCTGCAGATGGTCTCTATAGCGATTGCTCGCCCGCTGCAAACGCGGCGGCTGCCTTTGGGGTGGAGCAAAGTGGTCACTCCAGACCCCACAAGATGACACCGGGAGGGAGAAAGCAGGGGTGACAAAGTGGGGGTGACAAGTGAGCCTTCTAACCCCTTCTGGGGCACCGACAGCCCCGGGGGTGAATCCCTCACCCCTCCACAACGCAGCTAGGGGGTTTGACCCATCCCAAACAGCCCAACTATCCACCCCGTGCTGGCACGTGCCATCCCGGGCCACCCTCCCCTGCTCCCCAACTGGGGCTGGGGGCGGCCCCCGCCACGC
>NW_010239546.1:1121-1603 GCF_000690775.1 Eurypyga helias | reverse complement strand
GGGCAAAGTGGCACCGGGCTCCCATTTCTCCCGCTCGGAGAGCCATGTCCCGAGCACTCCCGAGGCACTGGCTCCGGGCTCTGCTTGCACACTAATCGCTCGTGTCATTAGAGGGCTGGAGGAATAATGTAATTTACGGATGGCTTTTATTTCTCGCTAGCGTCATCTAAATACCCCAGAAATGGACCAGTTTAATTTCTTAGTGGCGTAACCCGAACATTTCTCCCCTCAACACCCCAGCGGGTGCCCAGCCCCAGGCTCGGCAGCCCGGCAGGGGCGATGCTCCCCCCCCCCCCCACGCCACCACACCAGGGCCAGGATCCACCCTGGCTTGGCCCGGCGCCGCTGTTTCCCTATTCCCCCATTCCCGGTGCCGGTTCTCACTCCCGCTCACGCGCAGCAGCTTCCATTCGCTCCGGTCTCTCGCCCTTCACACACACATCCACGTGCCACGCAGCCCACGGCCGGGGACCGGGGTGGCC
>NW_010239546.1:472-1091 GCF_000690775.1 Eurypyga helias | reverse complement strand
CTGTCACTGTACCCCCATTTTCTCTTTAAATGTAAAGATCAGAGCGCTGCTGGGGGCCGGGGGGGAGTTCTACCCTGTGCACAGCTGGGAGTCCTGCTTCCCCTTAGCCCCTCTCCTTTTGAAGGGGGTATTGCTAACGCTTCTCTGGGCATGCATAGACGGGCGTCTCATGGCCCCCCACCCCTGTTTCTGGGGAGTGATGGGGAGGAAACGGGACTGCCTGCTGTCCCCGCACACACCAGCAATCGCTGGGGCTGCCACGGGGCTGTCGCATCGCCTGACATCAAATCAGCCCTCGGAATACAGCTCTAGCATGGCAGACATCCCCCAGGCCCGGATGGGTGGGGGTCCCCGAGGCTGCAGGCACACCCCAAACGGCCCAGGCTTGTCCCCAAGCAGGGCTGAGCTGCCCAACAGCGGGTGCCGGCAGGGACCCTCCTGTCTGTGGGGCTAAGCCCACGCTGGCAGCACCAGCTCCACCCCGGGGCTTCACCGTGGCCCCACGGGGGTCCTGGCACCCCAGAGCACCCCTGAGGAACTGGGAGAGCCAGACCCAGGCCAGCAGGCAGGGGCTTGGGCTAGCGCAGCCTCCCCAGAGCTAAGGCTGCATCCCCTCTCC
>NW_010239546.1:0-444 GCF_000690775.1 Eurypyga helias | reverse complement strand
GAGAAAAACAACTTTCCCTCCGCGGGGAGGGATGGCTTCGGCACATTCAGCCAACACCAGGGAAACGGGTACCACCGGCTCTGCCCTGGCAGGTCAGTGAGCGAGAAGCCCTCCCGGGGCCCCCACTTGGGAAACGGGGCAGCTATTTCCAGCCTTATTCCCCAGAGGCTTCCCAGCAGTGGGCAGGGGCTGGCACAGCGGCACGGCTCCCCTCTGCCCAGGCTCCTGCTCGGAGGTAAGCCCAGGCAGGAAAGGTCTCAGCCTCGGAGAGACTGGGATTTATTTTTAACCTCGGTTTGATTTAAATCCATATGGACATTTTAAAGTTACCGGAGAAACCAAAAGTTGTGTGTGGGTTCCAAGTTCCTACACAGCTCAAAAATATCTTCCCTGCAGCAGGTCTGGGCAAGCAGCGAGCAAAGTCTCCCACTCGTGGGGCTGCTG
>NW_010239545.1:1411-13815 GCF_000690775.1 Eurypyga helias | reverse complement strand
GTACCGGCCCCCACGCCATGACAGCGCCGGGCTCTGAAATGAAAAAAAGAAAAAACAAAACATATATATATAAATATTCATCATTGATTTTATATTTTCTATAGGAAAGCAGTTAGGGGGGGCGTGCAAAGCCGAGGCGTGACATTTGCGGCCGCCGTGGCAGGCAGGCCGCACTTCGCTGGAGGCCTCTCCGCGGAACAACAGGAGCCAAAAGGCCTTGTGTCACCCGGTTATGTAAGACACAATCTCGCCTGAAAATGCACAATGAATCGGGAAGGATTTATGTAATTAATTGACCAGTCTTAACCTGTTATCGTGATGTAAGGAATTTGGAACTCATTAATTTGGGCCCTGACAGATTTCATATTAGAGCTGGCAAATATGGATTGAGCCTCTTATTCTTGTAGCAGCTGGAATTTCCATGACAGTGAGGATTAGTGAAGAAGACCTATTGCTTGAGTCAAACTGCCTCTTTTGTAATCAGCAGCCCCGCTCTGCATTAAGGGGGTAATGGGAAAGAGAAAAAAAAATGCCAAAAGGGGAAAAAAAAGGAAGGAAGGAAATGTATTCATGTATAGAGCAGTGCAGGGGAGGGAGAGGAAGGACGCGTCCTGGAGAGCAGAGGCACTGGAGTGGGGCTTTCCCAGCCCTGTGGCAAAGGGAAAGCTGCGAAGGCAGCCATGATGTGGTGGGAAGGGAAGGTGCCCCAAGGACAAGTCCGCAGCATCAGCGTGGGGCTTGCTGCCTCTTTCTTGGACAGACCTTCAGATGGAGCCTCTCCCGGAGCCACCGAGCACCTGGGGCCACGTCAGAGGTTCTGGGAGGTGGATCTGGGCTGAGAAGGGCTGGAGGGATTTAGGGATAGAGGAGTTTCGAGCATGACCTTGGGGAGGTGGGGACCGGCAGGTACCTGTCTTCCAGCCTGGACTGTGATGCCCTCCCTGGCGGGGCAAGGGATGCTGAGCGTGGGTAAGGAGCAGCTCCAGGGACAGGGATGGGACTCCATGCAGCCGTGGCAAGGGTGACTCCGCATGCGATATGCCCCAACTTCCCACCTACAAAGACAAGAGTAGAAAACTCCCTTTGTCTGCCGGTTTGCGACAGCCTCTTAGTGCGTCTTTTCACGGTGCCTGGCTGGGGAGGGCCCTCATCCCATTATCATTTCTAGGCATTGATGTAATGGTAATAACATTGAGTGCAGACTGTACAGAAACAGTCTAGGAGCTTTTATTTTCTCTCCTGGCAACCTGTTAATGACTGCCCTGGTAGTGAATACAGTTGTTAGAAATGACTTTAAAAGGTTTCCGTGAGGCATCATCATATTTCTCCCCACAAGGTGTTTACCTACTCTTGTGACAAATGCCATGCAAAGATGGAGGGGTATTTTTCCTTTCCTCATCGTTTCTTTGCTTTATGCTTTTTGGTACTTGAACATTTCCCATCCACGATCACTTAGATCCAGCGTTTGCTCCTGTGAGTCATTTCTTAAGGGAGAGGATGTAACTCAGGGGTATTGACAGTAAAACCGCAACAGTTTGCAAAGACTGTATTGGCAAATGCAGATTAAAAATAAAACTATGTGGCTCAAATCCTCTGGACAACTTTGTCCGTGCTCATATTTGCCTTGTCTCCCATCATTGTGCTGGGATGATTACATGAATTGTGGTACCAAAGCTCGAGCATTCCGTCCTAAATTAGGGATTCTCCGTCAGGCTGAGGGCTTGGTACTGGAGACCTGCCCTTACCAAATCGCAGAGTCTTCAGAGAAGGGCTACCGTGTCTTCCTTGAGGGGCTAGATCGAGCTCCATGGTAGCCTTTATATTGCTCTCATAGTTGTCAGCTGATAGCCCGGATCATAGCTTTAATCTCCTGGATTTAAAACAAAAAAAACCCCAACCTGGACAAATAGATTACATTTTGATTGTGCTCCTTCAAAGAACACCTTGTGTCTTGTTTCTCCTGATAAATTAAAAAATCTTCACACGTCAGCTAGCCCAGATTTCCCCCAGAGGTAGGGAATAGTTTATCTTTTGTGGTGGTACACAGGCCGGACTCACCCATCATCTCACCAAGTCTATCTGCCTTTTTTAACGTTCAGGAGTGGCAAACCACGCAGGTACTACTGCAGCTGTAGGTTTGGCTCCAATGCGCCTCTTGTTAAAATGTTGGTCAGGCACAGCTAATTTTTGTGTTAAATGTGCCAGCATATGCCTGATCTTAGAATTATTTCAAACAACAAAGTTTAAATGGGTGCTGTAATTATAAGCACTTGCACTTTCTGTCATTCCTTCCCATGGATATATTTAAAATACACCCGAGCCGTGGAGCCTTCCTGTGACACCCATGATTTTGGGTGCTCACAGATTTAAAGTTAGCACTTACTAGTAGTATTTACCAGTTGGGGTTGTTGTTCTGCTTGTAGGTAAGAAAACGGTCATCAGCTGAGATTCTTACACTATTTTTATTCTTTGATGGTTAATCAGCAAAAAAAAAAAAGCAAAACCGTGACATAGGAAACCAAATACAGAAAAAAGCCCACAGTTAAACCTTCTGAACAAAAACATCTTTGCTGCAGATATTTTATAACTTATACCAATACAGAAGGTTTGTTTAAAATTATATGCAAATACTAAATGCAAAATTTCAGAGTAGAAATGGTTAAGAAATACTAAGTGCTGATTCAATTGAAGTCGATGGAAACAACTTTGGGCTGCTTATACTGAAGGTGAAAAAATTCTGTCTTCTGAATAGCACTCAGATTAAAAATGACGTTCTTGTTTGAGCCTATAGGTGGCCTTTTTGAATGTGCTGTAGTTAATTTTTTCCTGAAAACAGAAAAATATCTGCTTTGCAGTAGAGAACATTTTCAAACATTAATTTTCAGATATGGTGAAAATGTATCTTTGTTTCTGAAAGACAATTGGCAGTAAATGAAGATCTGGATTTATATCTTAGTATTCTAGAAGCGCACATTTTCAGTACACTTATGTTAAGTCCTGAGTCTTCAATGTATGGTAATGATCAATAACAGTGATGATAAAGTGAACTACAAAGTCTATCCTTTCTTTTTCATATGTTTGTACTCTCAAAATGCCATATATTTCCAATTTCTAAGACTTCTCATAGGTTCATATTTCATGTTATTTACACAGGTAATTAAAACAGTTTTAAAAGAACAGTATCTCCTTGTGCTTCAGAAAAGGAACACCTGTGATTTTTCAGAATTCAGGAATCTTTATCCTATTTTATTTCTTATCCAAGCAATACATTCATAAAAGGGTTTCTGCAAGGAAAAGGCAGCCGGCAGCCATAGGTGGCCAAGCTCTCTTAAAAGCCTGGGACAAGTGAGGGTGTTAAACACTTGAAAACAGGACCCTGAGTTCTTCAGAACATCTCTCACTGGGTTATGGACCCCCAGAAATATTTCAGCAGCTCACTCCCTGAGTTGTGTTTTTGTGGATACATGACTTCCTTTTGACAGATTTTGGGCTTGCATTTTTGTCCCTGTGAAGCCACTGTGAGGCTGAGAGCTGGGCAGGTATCCCAGGGAGGGAAGAATCACCCTGCCCCTGTTATTCTCCTGATGCTTGCTGGCGGCCCCTGCCCGAGAGCAGATTCAGGGTCACAAGGACCCCTGGTCTGACCCAGTTCTTTCCTTCCTTGAAGGCAAAGGCCAGCAGGTAGTAATTTGGTAGACAATTTGGTCTGTACCTAGTGCTGTCACCGTGAAATTGGGCTTTAATTTAGCTGGTGGGAATCTCAAGCCCTTACTGTGGGACAGGAGCTCACCCACGAAGCCCAGTGTACCTGCTTTCCCACTTGTGCCCGCACACCGTTTTTCACTTCCGATGTTCAATTGAAGCCTCTGTGTGTTCAATTGTGAGACTGAGCCCCCTAAGGTGTGGGGAGAGTTTTTCTCAAAAGCTAACATTGGCCTAGGGAGGCTGGTTTCTAAACAAATATGGCTGCTTTTACTCATCCCCTGAAGGAGCCCGTCACTCCGCTGACATGTGAGAGCCTCCGGAGAGCCGGTCCTATGACAGAGAAGTAACTCTGTGAGTGCCCACCCTGGGGCAGTGGTACTTAGCCCAGGGAAATAACTTTGTTGGAAGAGTAACCTCCAAGTATATAGCAATAGGGTGGCTTTTTAGTAAATGTCAAGAAATGTCCATGTTTATATGAATCTTCTCTTTTATTACTGTTTTCCGCTCTTTAAAGATCCACAACTCTTGCTACTTCTCATGATCTAAGACACTGGGAGGGGAGGTGGGCTATGACTGTATCCACCAGAATGTTGTTGACTTGGTCACACAAAAAAGGAAGTCTTAAAGCAAGTTTGGGTCCTGGATGGTTTCAGTTTTGCTGGGAAATCCAAGCTCCCCCTTGGCACCAGAGTCAGCACATCACTGGCTGGATATAGGAAGTTAATAATCCGTCTGTGTTTATGATAAAGCTTTCCTCTCCAGAGTCTCAAAGCCTTTCATGATGAGGGATTAATTCAGCCTTACAATAAACAGGATCTGCTATTTTACAGCCGGGAAACTGAGGAACAGTGAGGGGCTGCACGGGGATGTACGGGGCATCTGTTGTAGATAAGGGAGGAACAAGGATCCTCCCACTGCTGGGCTCTGCTGCCCTACCTGCTGGGAGGGACAAAGTGCCCTGCTCCTTGTGAAAATCTCACCCCAGCTACCAGCACAAAAGAGTTCCGAAGAGGTAGCAGAGGGACTCCAGCATTTGACATATGACTTGAAACACCTGAAAGGGATTTGCTTTTTGCTTCCAAGTACTGTGCACTCTGGCACTTGGAAAATGAACTCCCTCCGGCATCTTGCATCTGAAAATTTTGGGCTATTTATCCTTTGGGTTGCATCATTCAGAACAGAGATTTATGTCTATTTCGGGAAAAGGGGGTTACTCACTCCTCTTGTTAATTAAAAAACAGGAGGTGAGAAGAGAGGGGCAATTAGGGTACCTTGTTTAGTTTGGTTAAATAAGCAGCACTGACAGGATTTTCTCAGAGGGACACTTGCAGAAGTGCTGCGGTCTTGTTGGTATCAGATGGTGCTATCATTGGAACTGGACTGAAGGAAGCAGGGCTGATGTTGACTAAAAACTATAGGAAAGATTGATTTTGGCCAGCCCTTTCAGTCTTTACTCATCCACCCATGACAGTACTTGTTAAAATGATTTGGGACTGCTAACGTGAATAAAGACTGTTGGTGTGAACAAGCACTGCAAACCTGGGCTTTAAACTTCCCGTGCAGAAGTTGTGCTGCCTGTTCAGCAAATTCCAGCAGACCCCTTCACACCATGTGAATTTGTTTTGCCAATGGGATGTATGACCTGGACTTCCATACTACCGTAATAACAAGTCTCAAAAACTGACTTCAAATACAAGCATTATAGCTAAATATCATATTCTAGATTGAAACAACCCATTTTAATAGAACCCAAGCAGAATCTTTTAAGGTTCATATTTTGCTTTCTGATCAGATCTTTTTCTCTGGGCAGTGACTGAGACATGTCACCAGAAGGGTCTGCAAGCTTATCCTTGATTCTCCGTTGTTTGTACAAAGTGACGGTGACTTCTGAGCAGGAGATGAAGACTCTGCCAAGGACAGAGCATTGTGCCGTGCCTGGAGCTTTACTGGCTCTTCCCTCCTGTCCTGTTTCATGCTAATCACAATGGCTTCCTAACAATGCATTTATCAGCCCAGGCCACTGCCTGTAAATAAGAGAGTTCTTGTCTTTTCTAAAGGCCAGAAGTACAATGTTATCTTTCCTCTTTCCCACAGAAGAAAGCCATTAGGAAATTCCTTGGTTTAGTTTGTCCCTCCTTGTTCCTGGATGATGTTGGAGCCATTGTCACAGGGCGATGCTTACATTTCCTTCTGAAGATGGCAAACGCATTGATGCACTGGATTGATGAGCTGGATGTGTGCTGATGTGTTGCATCCTGTAAGGAGAAGAGTATTCTGGCCTACTTTAGGGATTGGGAGTCCACAAAGCATTTTGCTGGTCTGGGAACTGAGTACTTGGGATTCTTCTGGGTGAAACACAAGGAAGCATAGACTTGAATGTTACATTTAGTGAAAAATTATTTAGGGAATCAGTTCATGGCAGTGGTGGTGATGTGCTTGTACTCCTTTGTGACCATCACCCTTAGCACTCCCTGAAACTTCTTTGAAGGCAGTGCCTTAATTCCCTTGTGGGAATAACTCGTGAAGGAGACCACAGAGGTTTGGCTTTATAATGTGAAATGCAAGTTCCTAGAGAAGGATCCTCTGGCAGTTCTTTCTCTGTCTGCCATAGCAGGGAGGACAAGGAGGGGCCCCTGGCCCAAGCTCTGCTGACACAACCAAGTGGGACCGCTCTGGCTGCGAGTGGTGTCAGGGATGTCACAGAGGGAGGGTCACCCGCTCTTGCTCATCCCCTGTTCGCACCACTTTGATGTGGCTTTGGCCTGCACAGCTTTCCTCCCAGGCAGCAGTGCTTTGGGGTTCACCAATAGACACCTGCCAAATTCTGCGGATTGAATGTACGACGCTTTGCAGCTCCTGGATGGTTGCAGGCTCCTGATCGATCTGAGGAGCTGAAGCTCCCCTCTCAGTCAGGAAGGTATTAATACCATGCACATGCAGAAACTCTACAGGCAGATACAGGATTTTACCTTTCGCGAGTCACAGATTAACAACCGAACCATCCTTGCTTACAGGAGTCATCCCCCGGGGTCAGAAGAACGATTTGTGTTAGCAAGAGAGGCGAGACCTCCTGAGATGCACCAAAATGATCCCGAGATGAGATTGCTCCACTCTTCCCGGGAGGGCCCACAGCATCTCACAGGGTTGGCTGCATAAATTGTATGTTCTTCAGGGCAAGGACCTTGCCCTCCGATTTGTCTGGGAAGCACGCATTCGGTGCTCCCTACTGCAAATAACAAATAACTGCTTCAGCTGCTGGCAGGGTTTGGGATTATGAGTCCATTCTCCCTCCTGATGCATTTCTTGTTCCGAGACGCCAGCGATGCAGTTTTACCGGAGTATGTCAGGCGCTGGTGTTAGCTCCCTACTCTTCCCTTGCTCACGGTATGGCAGCTGTCATCTCCTGTCTGCAGCATACTTTACAGCACCAAGGAGGAATATTAATAAGATTTCCAAAGGGCTTGCTGCCACTTTTGGTGGAAAGGTTTCTTACAAAGGATGCGCGGCAAAACTCTCAAGAGACAGAAGGAGAAAACCGTCCCGATGAGAAGAGCTGGTGTCGTCCTGTTTCATTGTCTTTGTGTCACCGTAACACCCCCCGTGACTCTGACACGCTGCTCTGTGCGGCTCTAGATTGCGCTGCTCAGTGTCATTTCCTTGGATGAACATCTTTATTTCAGATTTGTAACGAGGTATTAACTAGTTTCCCTGTGCCTAGCTGTTAGGTGTTTGTGGTTTAAGGAATGGTCTCCTTCCTGGTAAGGTCAGCTAGGCTTTTACTTTCCCCATTTGTTTTCATTTTGCATCACAAGAAAAAACCCAAACTACTTATGTGCCATATTTCCACCCAGGTTAAGGGCTCAGGCTCACAGCAGTGCATGTGACAAGGAAACCAGAAACGCACCTTGTCAGTGAGCAGCAAACACATTTAGCCCAGCAGCCAAGAAAAGGAGGTACACGCAAAGAATCCCAATGTTAGGCGACGAGGCCCGCAGTGTACTAGATGTATTTCTCCTGGGCGAGCTGGCAGAGGGTCGGTGCAGAAGCGCCTTGTCGGGGCGTGCCTGGCGTCAGCGATGGGAGACAGGCTGCCTTCCCCAGGTCTGTTCCTGAGGTCGTCCCTTAAATGGCACATCCTCAGTAAGTCTGTGGACATGAACAAGGCTGCTTGCTAAATGAAGAGGTAAAGCGCAAGGGAAGAAGGCTTTTAAAGCAAAAAAGACTCATAATGCGAATTGTCAAAGAGATGTTAGGCAACCTCTAGCTGATCAAGTGGATCTTGACCTTTGTTGTTTTTACCTTGGTTGGGTTCAGGGAGACAACTCTTTGGAACGTACAACTCTCAGGAATTAGGAGTCTGCGAACTGGCTCTGTTTTTGTAAGCAGATGCTCGCTAAGCAATTGCAGGTTGACCAAAAGATTGTCGCACCTTTCTGTTGCTCATCCATGCATTGTGTATATATATCTGTGTAGTTGAATGAGCGTAATAATTTAGAAAGTTTGACTAATATATCAGTTGCATCATCCACACATAACTTTTAATATGGAGCAGTGATATTGCATGGTGTATTCAAATAATAAATCCCTAACTACCCCGCAAGGCATACTGAGTTTTTGTTTCATATTGTTTTCAGACTGAAACCGGGGAGCTGATGTACATGAGTTGGCCTGTTCTGAATCTTTGTCATCTTAGACAGCCCTGCTTATTGCCAGCTCATTTCACAGAGATCTATTTCAAATCAACTCATAAATTATTAATAGAACATGTGTAGGTCAGAGAGACACTAACCCTGACAATCACACCCTAATATTCTCTCTTTAGCATCAGAAATAAGAAGGGAGATGTGAATAATCAATATTCAACAACCAAGGTACATCTCATACAGATATGGTATATGCACTTAGAAAAAAACCCCAGATCTTTGCAAAACCTGTCAGGCTGGCATTAATCTTGCATGATGAATAATGTGGCAATCTATGAATTTTTAACACCTTTAAAATGATAAAATTGTGGGATGTGATATCCAAAAGTAAATTTGTTCAAATTGGAGAATATTTTTGATCAAATGGAGATACTGAATAATGTGTATAAAAATATTTAAACATCAATTTAAATTGCACAGCAGGCGAGACAGTTCGTACGGGTTTGTGACTGGGAGCAGCTTTCCGTCACAAATAATTCACCTGAAGATTTAATTATAACTCAAAGCGTAAGCGGTAGCTCTTCTGAGAAGAGCCGTAACTCTCGGGGCCCTGGGCATCTCCCAGGGCTGGCGGGCAGTTCTCACCATGCCCGGCCACCGCTGATGCTGGAGGGGCCACATGGGCCTGGCAGGCTCCTGGGCCAGAGAAGGCTGCCTTGCCTGAATCCTGCTGTGCAACACCCTCTGCAGAAAACCTCCCCAAAAGCGGAGTAAAGATGCTTGCAGAGAGGTCATAATCCAGTGGCAGGAGCAGAATTTCAGCTTTTATTCATAATGGGGCAGAACCACGGAGGTGCTGCTCGTGCAGGGCTCTTGGCTACCCCCGGGCACTGCCAGCAAGTGGGTTAAGACTCTTGCTCAGCTGGTAGTGTTTGGTAGGAGGGGAGGAGTTTGGGTTTTTAGGCTGGGAAAAAATGAACCGCTATTGTATAGGAAATAATGGGATGGATGCTGTCCGACATGAAGTCAGTACGAATTTGTTGGTGACATTCATGGCGACAGAATCAGACTTTACATTTGAAGTCACCTCCCTCTGAGATTGCCTGACAAACACTAAACAAAAATGTTTCATTTAGAAACTGTCAAAAAGGAATTACTAACCTTTTATACTTAATAAAATTGTTATAAGCGTTCCTGTAAAGGGACTAGAGAGCAGCTGGACATTTTAATTTTCACTGTATGCAAAATAAATATGACACTCAAGAACTTTACCTATTTTTAAATCCTCTTAATGAAAGCATTTTATTCCTTTTTATTGAACAGAAAATAAAATGTGTTTGTTTCCCCAGATTTGAGGAGAATTAACATGTATCTGATTGTTAATATTTGATCCTTCTTTAATTATTTATGGTATCAAGGAATGAATCTGTCAAGTAAATAATGAAATGCGTACATGCAGCATATGTAATTAGGTTAGGTGCATAAATCGAAAGTGTTCACTTTATAGTTGTCAGTGCAAAATTTATTAATAATGAGAAATGCTAAGTGAAGAAAATCCCTAACAGTCTACTCATTAGTGTAGGTTAGAGCAGTTGCTGGAAAGGAAAGTTATTCCTCTCTAACAGTATTTCATCATTTAAGAATGTTAGTAAATCGCTATACATTTTCCTCATCTCTGCTTCAAATCTGTAATAAGAGCAGTCTTCAAGTTGTGCTGGGAAGGTGCACTTGATCGTCACGCTGCAAACAGACAGCTGTCAAAGTAGAGGTTTTCTTCAGGTTTGCGTAGTTTAAAGCCTATGTTACACCCCGCATCTTGCTTTCCTTAGGACGCAGGAGTTCCTATAGATTTTAAAAAGGAAGAATTGCACTGTACTTATCCCCTGGTATTTTAGGTCTGAAGGTGATGAATGAATGCTTACACACAAGAGCAAATGTGACCGCACATTTGTCGGGGGGGTTAGGACACAGGCAGTACGGAACGGTGGGTGATACAGCATGCGCTTGCTTGTGCGGCGTGCCATCGCCTAGGCTAGCACAGGTCACACAGCCACAGCCTTCACGCAACGTGTGTCTTCCTATAACGCATATGTCGTGTAAAAGCGCATCGCTTAGAGGTCCGAGCTTGTAGCCAGGTGTAACAATCATGATACCATCTGTTTTGAGTGGAGTGGTGCATCTGGGTATTTCTTGGCGCCGTGGGGGATTTGGTCCACGTGGTGACAAACCGTAATGTATTGCCCAGGACGGGTGACCTGAGCGAGGGGCTGTGCCTGTGCCTGAACCCAGGGGTACGTGACCCAAACCAATTGGCTTTAACAGTGGGGCTATGGCCCAGGTCCCTCTTCCCACCCCTTCGCCTTAGCTTGCCATCAAGTTGTTTCTGCTTTTTGCAGATTAAGGAAAAAATGGTTCTAGTTAATAAAAAACAAACCAAAATTAATCTATGAGTTTATGCCTCTTGGGGTCTGAGAAAAATGTGTGAGAGAGATGAAACACCTGTTTGAGGCAGAGAACTGTCATTGTGGGACCACAAAGAGCATTTCTCGATCCCAAAAGGTGTTTTTCAGAGCTCCCTCTCTGAAAGAAGATTTGATTGCTAAGTGTATATTTAAAACAATATTTCAATATAATTTTGAAGTTTATTATTAGCATGAGTACTTCATGGGCTAATTCTTTATATCCAAGGACAGGCATTCACCCTAGCTCAGTTTCGCTGTCGAAAATTAGGTATCTAGTCTGGATTAGTCATCTGGGCTCCCTCCACAGTCATTGAGATTCATCTCAGCCTGAAACTGGTGCTTGAGGCTAAGCCTAAAATTCAGGAGGTGAATCACCCTCTGGAGACACCCGCTCTCTTCCTGGGCTGCAGAAAGCTCCGGCTGGAAGCCAAACTTCGAGGCTGCTAAATGAGATGAGCTGAAGCCCACGTTACACATCTTGTCCTGGCTCTGACTTCCAGTGGGGAGCTTAGAGGAGAGGTCATCATGTGACGACCCTGAGGTAGCTAAAGCTCTTGGAGACTGACCATGCGACCACAGCAAAGTGCTTATGCTGGCTGTGCCTTATTTTCTCAAAGCATTAAAATAACGAGGACTGGATTTGCTGATCAGCAGGAGCTGACCTAAGTCTGGGCTGTCACTGAAAGCCCCCAACCTGAAGCGGCGTATCTGCATCCCTCCCTTCTGCTGGCCTCAGCATCCACGCGGCGCAGCGGGCAGCTGTTTTGAGAGCTGATTTGGCTGAGCACTAGTCTTTGGGGGGTGTCGCAGGGTAACTTTTCATTTTTAGAAATCTAGCTGACCGTGCAGGCCCAAAGCTGCTGGTGCTGGTGCAAGGGAGAAGATAGGAAGGCAGAGGTTGCCGGCATTGTGAGGTGGGAGGGTTGCTGCTGCTGGTAGCAGTACAAAATTAAACGGATTGTGAAAACGAAACCTGAGCAAAGAGGATGCTGACAGCCATTCATTAAATTCTGCATCACACTGTTAGATTTTAATCACAACTTTTTTTGATCAGAATCACAAATCCTCTTATCTGCCGTAAGAGCTTCTTTCAAGCTTAACATTTTAATGCCCCGTATAGGATGCGGCAATATTCATCTCTGCTAGTCAAGCTTAGAAATGCATTAAACTGCCCAACCAGAAAATCGGGAACAGGCATTTAGTGATGCAAAATGGTCATTCTGCAACCTAATGCCTAAGGGACAGATCAGTCATCACAGACTCCCACTTCTGCCTGAAAAGACCAATTAGGTGACTCTGCCTATTCAATACGGGATTGCTCCCAACAGGATATTCCCCTGTGCTTTACCCACTCTAATTTTAAATTACTCAAGTGCCAAGACTTCTATCACTTCCCTGGGGTGACCATTACACAACTGAAGGCCTCACTGTGAGGAAATGTTTCCTGATATTCTGTCACAATTTTCCTATGCTTAGACTCATCCCATTTTAGCTAGTTACACGTTCTTGAACAGCTCTACCTTCTTTCATAGCCACGTTGTTGCAAAATATAATGAGAGATAGCACCACCCCCACCCCCTTTTTTTCCACCCTG
>NW_010239545.1:0-1380 GCF_000690775.1 Eurypyga helias | reverse complement strand
CCTGCTAGGCATTAAACACATAAAGGAAAAGCCAGTCATTTCAACCACTGGCATCAGCAGTGGTGGTGTTCCAGTGCTGAGGTGCCCTGATCATTCAACATCGAACAAAGCTTCTCCAAGAGGAACAGTTTTCTGGGCACATCCTTTGGGGACAGGTGATAAACGCTGAACAAAGGGAAGTCTAGGAAAAAACCTAACTCACTTCAGGTGTTACATCCTACTGTGGAAAGAGAGGTTTGCTACTCACACATAAGCATCCCCTAACAATGAATAATTAGGATGAAACTCAGAAGAGCTTAAGGTTTACCCTGTACTTCCAGATTTTGGTAGGTAGGTAAATGCCAGAGCCCTGTGAGTTCTGACTGGTTTGGGCAAGAGGCAGCAGTCCCATGCCACAGCCCGGTGCTCTCAGGTGCCCTTGCTCCAGGGAGTATGGCTTGGGTGCATCTTGTATAGCAGCAAAAGGCTCGTCTCCAAGCAAGCATCTTGGGCAAATGAATGGCAGGCCTCTTCCCCACCAGGCTTTTTATGCTCAATAAAGGGACATTAATACTATGTTCCTGATCCTTTCATCTGAATCAACGCCACCTCGAATTTTGGGTCAGGTGCATTCAGGATGAGCTTTCCCAAGGTCGTTGCAGGTCCTTTCAGCCTGCTTTAGGTAGGGTTTCTTTCTGAAATTTTTCCCCCCACACAGTGAGTGTTGTATAGTCAAACCCTTCATCTGTTTTATCAGACAAGCAGAACTGGGAGTCTGATATCTTTTAAAAAAAGATACAGTTCTCTGATTAACTGAAGAGTAATAGCATGAAATTCTAGTCTCCAATAAGTAACATATTGATGCTTATGTCTAATTTAATCAGCATCAGGGGGGATGGGGGTGCCCATTCCTTCACCATCAGTTATGCAGCAGTTCAAGGTGATAAATCCTATCTGCGGAATGATATTCCGTCGACATTTCTATAATATTAATTAGATCACCGTGTCAGGCTGTAGGAAATTTGCTTAACATTCATTAGAAATTTCTTATAGATAGATAGGCATCCCTCCCTCCTTCTCCCCCCTGCTTTCTTTCTCCTGTGATTGACAGATGAGGTCAAGCCGGAGACAGCCCCCCCTCCCTCCCCACGCCTGACGAGCCAGGTCACCGGACTCCATAATGCATGGGGAGTGGGAGGGGAGGATTATGCCTTGAAGAGATATCCTATTAAATTGGACAAAAGCTCGTCCGCCTCCAGGCTCCATTGCCAGGTCTCCTCGGCCTGCAGCCGGCATGCAGAACGCAGGCGAGTGTGCGACGCAAAAGCCATTTGCATTACCCTGCAGTCATTTTTATATGTGGAGGTAATGAAGTTGTCAGCGGAGCCCCGAGTGTGGCAG
>NW_010239544.1:361-30944 GCF_000690775.1 Eurypyga helias | reverse complement strand
GGCTCCGGCGGTGCCGCAGCGGCCTCGGCTCCCAGAAAAGGCCCTTTCGGCTCTCCCCGTAGGTGCCGTGGAGACCTGTTGATCCCTCTCCATCTCGCTCACCTCTCTGCGTTGGCTGCTGTTTCATTTTCAAATGCTCGCAGCCTGCTCGGCTCTGTACGGGTCGTGCCAGTGAAGGACGTTCCTTCTTCCCAAGCACTTGGTCCCTTCAGATGGATGGGGGACCTGGGAGAGAAAATGAAGCAAATTCCGTTTTTCTACCACATTTTAGTCTGACTGCAATTACCCTGATGGGCTTCCTGCTGTTGTTATCAGTCTTCCCATCCAAAAGACGTGATTCACAGAATTGAGTTGCTTTTTTCCACCTTTCCTGAATGCCCGTTACTCAAACTATTCTGTAATCTTAATTATTCGGTGTTCTTATATTTCCTTTTTTTTTGACTTCTAATTTTTTTAGTAGCGTGGGGTGGGTTGTTTTTTTTAGCTACGCCAGGAACCCCTCGCTGTTAAGGGTCTTGGTAGTACACGACTGTGTTCTGTACTGAACATAGTGACAATTCCTGCTTTTGGCGCTCCCCTTACTGAAAAGGTGGGAGGTGAAGAAAGGCTTCTCCGTGGAAGACCCCCCTGTTGACTTGACCCTGTGCAAGATGATGTCAGTGATGGCGTGTATGTAGACCAGGAGCTTGTGTCCTTGATGCTGCTGTTCTGTTTGTCCAGGAGTCAGCGTGGCGCTGGAAATGCTTTTGGCCACCTGGTTCCTCTTCTGCTGAGGTCATACTTATGCCATAGCTCTTACGCTTGGGGCTGGGCTGGTGTTTTGCACCGGTTGGGTATTCTGGGGAAACATGGGATTGCAATAGAAAAGGAAGAAAGAATGCGTTGCGAAGTGACTGATAGGAAACAATATTCAATGTTTCCAGTGCTGTACTAATTAGACTAACCAACTGGAAAATCTTTGCTATCCTGAGAGCTCCCTGATAGAAATGTGCCATTTTATTTTCTTTTTTCAGAAAGGTAAAGACGTCTCTAACGTCATTCTCCATTCTCAAGCT
This sequence comes from Eurypyga helias, assembly GCF_000690775.1. NCBI lineage: Eukaryota > Metazoa > Chordata > Aves > Eurypygiformes > Eurypygidae > Eurypyga > Eurypyga helias. Next base: position 29,889 of record NW_010239544.1, on the reverse strand, counting down.
CTTCTCAGCTTGGATGTTTTGATGGGGCTTTGCTACGCCAAATATATCTACTTAGATTCTGTCTGCTTTCAAATGCCAGCTAATTCCTCCATCAGTGGTTCTGCTGGTGTTAGCACTGCTGTCATTCCTTGCTTGCAGCAGTCCTGGTGAGTTTAGGATTTGCTATTTCTTGTGGCCTTGGACGTATTATTGCTCCTAATGGCAAGGAAGTCACCAGCGCACCATCCAAGCCGGGCCCAGCGTTCAAGTTCTGCCTGCATCTGCTGTCGTAGCTGTAGCCCTCGTGGCCACAAACAGCAGCGTAGAGGTTGGACTGCTGTGCCACAGGAGCTTTCCAAACCAGCTCGCTCTTTTGCAGTGCACATCTGGGTGGAGGCGATTGCGTTTGAGTTCCCATTTTAGCTGGAGCCCGTGTTCTTAGCTCTCTTTCACCAATACTTTCTTTTTAAATGATATGATTGAAAAAGTTGACGCTACTTCTCATTTTTGTCATTGCAGAGATTTTTTCCTGTCTATTTGTTTGTTCTCTTGCAGCCTTTCAGATGTCCACAGGGCTTAGCATTCCAGGAAAAACTGTCATCTTTACAGCTGTGATATGCAAAGCTTGACCGATAAATAACGGGATCTGTGGGTGTATGTCGCCTTATAAATGTTGGAGTTTAACTATATGAAATTAATGTCCCAAGAGGCATCCTAATCACTGGTTAGATTTTTACTAACTTTCTTTAATCACTTAAGACGAACAAAAGTGCCCGAGTTTACGTAGACAACAGACCTGTACTGTGCTTCCGACGCGGTCAGTCTAAAGCTCTCCAGCTCAGATGTAAAGCCTCGTATCCCATGTGCTGAGAATCAGGCTGGATGCCTTCCAAATGCTTCTGAAAAACATCTTGGAAACAAAATGAACGCTTTTCTGGGAATTTAGCTGTTCAAGGTGATCGTCTGCTGTGACCCACTTGAATGGTGCTTGAGCTCAGGGCCACTGTTACGGCTGAAAACACGCAGTACCAGCGCCTTACTGAAAGGGCAGAGTTTGCGTAGCTAGTAAACGTAGCACAGCTTGTCACAGGAAACTTTCCTCCCCTCTGCCCACCCTGAAGAAATCTTAAATTATGATAGAAACTCGTTAGCATGCTAATGGGCCATAAAGCTTTGAAAATAATTTCCAAGGCTGTATAACTCTTGGAAGAGAACACCTGTCTTCAGAGCCCTTTGGCTTAGATACGAAGCAACACTTGAACAATGCACACAGGGTTTTCTGGGTGGAAGATGGACCTGTCTGAATCTTGTTTTATTTTCTCGCTCTCCCCTCTCGGGATGCTGCAGAGCTGTGGCTGGTATTCCGGTTTTTGGAATTCCCTGTTCACTTTGCCTTTGCAAATTGCTGCCTGTGTAAAATGAGTGAGGCTTATCTGGTCTGCAAGTATGCTTAAATAAAACTTTGAGACGCTTCAAGCTTCCCTCCTGTCCATGTTTGTATCCCTGAGGACAGACCGTGCAGCCGAAGCGCGTCAGCTGCTTCGCACACTCTTGAGGAGGCGGATTCTTTGGGTTTCTGTTGACAGGTTCCATGTAAAACTTGATAACTGCTGTAGGGAGGAAACTGCGTTTGGGTTGTGTATGTGGCTGTACTGTGCTGTCCTGCTCTGAAGTCTTTGGTTAATACATAGATTTTATTGGATATGTGCCCCCAGAGTCTTCTGCCTCAGACCTCTCTTCTGGTGTGGTTTAGCAGTCGTCAGGTGCCGGTAATGCTGAGTGGGTGCATGGAGTTTCTGCTGGAACAAACTAAACTGCTACTCTAAGAAGAGATTATTGTTCCTGTCCAAAATCTGCATCCTAAAAGGGGCACAAGAAATGCTCTTCTTCTGTCATTTGAGACACAGTCATAGCTTGGACATCTGTTCTCATGGAAAATTCTTACTGCATAGATATGGCTGATTCCCTGACACCTTCCTTTCCTCTTCCTGCTCTTTTTAGGAGAGTGTGTGCAAAGATGCAGCTTTCAGCATTCGTCTGTGAAGGCACGGGTCCAGCTTGCACCTTTTGGGTTACAGAATGACAGTTATTACATAACAGGGGTGCTACCAGCTAACAACTTGCTTTCGCTGGGACTCTTCTGCTCACCAACGATTATTTGAGCTAGCGTGTAGTGTAACTTTCATAGCGTGGCTGTAATATAGCCAGAAATCACTTGTGTCTCCTCCTAGCCTATGGCAAGATTGTTTCTGGCATCTTGCTCCTGTTGGAGGAGTCAAGTGACTTTGATTTCACTGCCGCCACCCCCATACCTTTTGTTTTGTAAGCATGCCGTGCTACATCCCTGTTAAGAATGTATTTTTAACATGGATAGATTTATCTAAATGTCACTCATGACTTGGTAAAGGAAGAGCTGCTTCTGAGAGCAAGAGAAAAGGAGACCTTCGGCTGCGCTGACGTGGGTATAGTCTGGGAGATTTTAACACCCTCCTTCCGTCTTGTGCTTTCTGCAGTGCACACAACAGTGTGCAGCCCTGGAGCTTTTCAAGGTAAAAGGGAGTAATCTCTTCAGGCAGGCTCTGTGTCTGGAGTTATCTGAAGTGTGGAATACAGCCAGAGAGAAATAATGAGGTGTTTGTCCGTATTGTGATCGAACAGAGAGAATTCATCTGTAAATACTTTCACACAAGTGTAGAAGTACCTGTTGACTTTTCAGGTTTATTGTTGGGACACACTGACACAAGAAGATAGTATCTCTGTAGGGATTTTGTGTATAATATTCTGTATAGTAATTGGGAACTCTGATGCGTGCTGCTCACGGAGACTGCGTAGGCTTCCCGCGAAGAGAACTTGTGCGTTTTTCACACCCTGAGTTGGTCGAGTTTGTGTTGAAGAAGTAGCATATGGTAGGTGTAACTCTGATGTTTGAATGGCTTTTTTTAGATGGAAGTGGTGCTTGCCTTTCCTACTGGGAATAGCATTACAGGGCACTGTTTCTTGAGCTCTGGAAGATTTCCTTGAGTTTTGGAGCTTCTGTTCCCCATCAGACACTAATTCTGTTTGTCTTCAGTTGGTGATGAATACCGGAGAAATACTAGACCACAGTGCCTTGAGTTCTTAAGTTCAGATCTTGTTTGGATCAGTAACAGCAAAACTACTGCCAGATGGCTGTTTGCTGCTTATGTTACACGTTGGAGCTTGAGCCAGACCTCACTGGATGAGAAGGAACCGCTGCCCTGATGCCAACCTCAGCACGCAAACCCTGAGCAGGGTGCACACCGCCGCTTGGGATAGGTGTAATAGGCTGAGTAAGTCTTAAAAGGAGTCAGTTTTCCCATCCCACCACTCTTACAGATAAAGGAAGGCTTCTAGTGTGATCTGACGAGACGGGCTGATTAGTTTGTTGTGAAGCCTGCGTACCCCAGCCCTCTTCTTTTCCTGGACATCCCTTGCTTGTAGTTCAGCTAACGGTGACAGCAGCGGAAGCAACCGACAGCCGCTTTCATGCTGCGTGCTGTTTGTACACCTCTGTGTAGGTTTGGTTTCGCTGGAGTAGTGCCATCTTTGCCATCTGTGAAAATACAGAGTCCCAAACTCTTGAGCCTGGTGTTCGTGGGGAAAAAAGATGGTGTCCCTAAGCAGGAGCTGGCTCGGAGCAAGCGTGGGTCTAGGAGCTGGATGCAGGAGTAGGTTGCTGGCAGGTCTGAATATATCAATTTGTCCATCTCGTTTGCATTGCATTCTTGTGTGATCCCTCACAAGCCTAATTAGTGGCAGAAAGGAGGTGGCTGATGAACAGACTCACACAAAACACGAACAAAAAGCAGTGGATTGCCTTCATTGGCAATATCCCTTCAAGGAAAGTGCTGTGTACCTAACGTACTTAACGGCAGTCTTGTATCGACAGCCGTGGGTGCTGACGTCATTCCTAGTCCTGTTGGGTTTTGGTTTGGCACATCTCAAGAGGAGATAGATTAAATGGGTTAATACAGAATGCCACCCCAGTGGTTTAGGCACCCCAGCTTATTCCTGTGCCTCCTTGGGCACAGCTAAGCCTCAGACCTAACACTCTGATATGGGGTGGGTGTGTGTGTGTGTGTGTGTGTTTTTTGTTTGACCTTTACTTAATTTGGTGGTAGCTAGCAATAATTCCTGCTCAGTTATGCACCAGGCTAGAACTCGGTAAGACGTGGAAGTACTGACTGTTATGTAGTGTGTGGTGGCTGAGGTTTACAGGTGGTTGTGTATGGTAACTAGTGAGCAGCCTTCCTGGATTGGTTCATGACTTCAGTGCTAAGTTGTTTGGGTTTAAGTTTCCCAACTAAAACTTGGCCTGCATGTTTATCTGTCTCCAGCCCTCTTAGGACTCCGGTAAAACAAACTTGAACTTTGCCTTTTGACAGCGAGAGCTAATGAGGTTTGTGTTTTTAAAGCTTCTCTCTAAATTTAGGTTATTTTCTTGTCTTGCAGGCTGCTATATGGCAAGCACTTAACCACTATGCCTACCGTGACGCGGTGTTCCTCGCAGAAAGACTATATGCAGAAGGTATGTACTTTGCAAATGTTAAGTTGATGGGGGTTTTTTGGTTAATATTCCTTTTCAGTTTTTATTTAGGATATTTGAGCCTCTGGTCCAGCTTTGTTTTACTCCTGTGGTTGTGATAATGAAATTTAACCTCCTGCTTGGGGAAAGCAGAAGGAGTGCCTCGCAATTAGGTTGGAAAATCAAATCATGTAACAGCAGCAGTGTTATTTTACAGTAAAAGCTCCTTAAAAAAAGTTAAACTCAGAGCTGTGTGTTTAAGTACAATGTTTATAGTGATCTGTTCTATGGGAGCCAGGTTTTTAATGACCTTAAGCATCCCACACCTTCCGGGAGCAGTTGAGGACAGATGCAGTACACAGGTTGTACAAATTGTCTTGATATTGAAAGCTGTCTCTGCTAATAATGCTGTTCAGAGATGTTGATTGGTGTGTTAGCTGGAAGAGAGAATCTTGGGATGATGAGGGAGAAGCGTGGTGAACTGACAGCGAGAGTCAGAGCATAATGCAGTAGGTATCTGCCGTTGAATTCTTGTTAATTGTCACTTCATTGTAATGCTGTCAGATCTAGGACGGCTTGGAGGCTGAGCAGGCAGCAGTAACACAAATCTGTACTTTTCTGGGTCCTTCAAAGACAACTTTGTGTTCTAGCCCTCTTCTTCCTTAACCTTTCCTCCATGACCTCAGATAAGCTTTTTGTTCTTCTCGATACTGATGTTCAGCTTTCCTTCTCTGTTCTGAAAGGTATTGTCCTCTAACCACTACCTTGAAAGAAAAAGGGAAAACAACCTAACCCTTAAGCTAAAATACAAGCATAATATAATTTCTCATGCTAAACAACTTGGTCTTATAATGTGAATTAAACCATATAACCTGTTTCATGCTCTGTGTTTTGTAACTAAATATTTTCCTTACGATGTTTTGCCCGACGTGCCCACAAAGCACTTGTTAATGAAGGAAGCACAGACCTAATTTTTGAGAAATAAAGATTTTTCTTCGTGTCAAGATTACCCATGAAATCAGGGAAGTGTTGCGCCGAGTATTCTGGAGCTCCCTAATCTAGGTGTGTGTAAAGGAAATAGTGTTTCAGGGCTGGCATCTCTCTCCTGAACACAGCACGCTGAGGTGCAGGGAAAAGCTGGGTTGAAGGTAATTGCCAAGGATGTAGAAACAAAGTGAATCCACTTTTTGCAGCAGCCAAGAGGAAAATACCTGACTCGACGCTGACGCTGTCTTTGCAGAATAATGCTCTCCAAGAGTACTTCAAACAGCTCTTTTTGGTGACCAGCAGTGCCGAGAGAGAACAGTGTGCGTGCTGTCGCTTCAAGCCATTAACTGCTAACAAAACATCTGGCTGCTGGTTAAAATAAGTAGTTTTACTGCAGGGTAGAAGCTGCTGAGCTTCAGTACAGTGACTCTGTATCGGCAGTAGTGATTTTACCCCGAGAAGTTCTTTTAAGTCTACCTGCAATTACTGTCCTTGTGGGGACATCTGTGGCTCGGTAGTTTCCCAGAACTCTCAAAATGTGTTAAATTAGTGGATAAAAGAATTGATTTAACTTCAATTTTCAAAAAGATCTGGTGTGTTTAGGGATAAGGCTAACGTCCTCTCCTTGGGTCTTTAGTTCCCGTTGTCACTGGGTGGTGACACAAACTGGTCATCGTCGGGTTTCAGTGTAGTGGAGGATTTGAGGGTTTTGTACGATGCTCGTACTGACTTTTCTGAAGAGTTCCATGTAGGTAGGTGAACAAACATCAGAAACTTTTCTTTTAATGTTGAATTCCGTTTGCATGGCGGTGTGTTCTGTAAAGTATAATGTGGGTTTCTGAGTTGTTTGGAGTTGTAAGTTGCTTGCCTCTATGGACAGTCTTGCTTTGATTTTAAAATCTGTAATTGCATAAGGGTGGTGGGAGCGTAACATTTGGGGAAGTAAAGGATGGGGTAAGACACCATGGCTGTACGTCATCTGAGTGTATCAGGAGATCTCCTTTCTGCTTAAACCCCAGCAAACAGAGCTGAAATGGATTGGCACTACAGCATGGTAACCCTCACCATTGCCGCATGAAAGTACGTTCTCTGTTGTTTAAAGTTTCAGCTGATAATTTGGGAGTTCAGGGTTTTAAGTTACTTCAGGGATTAGCTCTCTATTCTTTATGATGTAGTCACAAGTAAAATCAGCGAGTCTGACCTCAGTCTTTAATCTGGGTGGCAAGTGGAGCTCTTCAAACAGAACGTTTTTGGTGCGGTACATAATTCGTCTCTGCAGTGGAAGAAGCGTTGAAGCAGGCATCAAATCTAAATACTCCCAGTGTCTGCCACAGAGAAGTGTTTGCTGTGATCACTCTTGTTCTCTGTTTAGATAAAGGTGATTTTTCCTGAAGCTGGAGTGCTCCGTTCAGAATTTGGAAACTTGTGAGGACTCAGTTTGGGAAGAAGATTTGTAGGAGAGTTTGTCCCTATCACTGCTTCCTAGCATAAAATAAAGCATCTGAGTGGTAATGTTTAGGCATGTTCCCAATGAAATAATGAGTGTAGGCAGCAAAAAGGACAAGACAACGCTGGAGTAGAGGGGACTGGTAATTAAAACCAGAAAGTCTACTCCAGTAAGTCATGTGAAGACACAGCATCAAGTGCTTTAGAAAAAGAACAGAAGCAAAATTACAAACAGGAAAAGGCCACTTGAAATAAGCGTTAAAACTGTTAATGAGGCCTCTTAGGCTGAAATAGATGTTGCTTCTGAAGGTTCTTACTTCCTAACAGTAGTTGTGCCAGTGTCTATGCACTGCTTACGCTGGTGCAAGGTGCTGCTAGCAGGTGTGGTCGCGCTTCTTGGCCACACCAAGACTTATCTCACGGTTGTTAAAGTAGCTCTGGCCTGCTAGGAGTGCCTGCTCTGCTTGGCTTGCTGTTACTTTAACGACGAGCTGGCTAATCGCTTAGTTAGATTGGGTAGCCAGAAGGACCAAAGTTCTCTTACAGCAGTAGAGGTGAAGAGTTGGTGTGACCATACGAGGACACGGCAGGTGGAAGTCTGTTATGTGCTGATGACTAAAGAAATGCCCTTCATCCCCTAAAGAATTTCTCTAATGTCAATACTTGTTCTCTTGGATCTTGTTCCTAGCTGGCTTTTACTCCCTGCGCCCGAAATATTTGTATCAAAATGGTAAACAACCAACTGATTTTTTTTTTAACCTGTTTTTCATTCCAGTACATTCGGAAGAAGCACTGTTTTTACTGGCCACGTGTTACTACCGCTCAGGAAAGGCTTATAAAGCATACAGGCTGCTGAAGGGACACAGCTGTACTACCCCACAGTGTAAATACCTGCTTGCAAAGTGTTGTGTTGACCTCAGCAAGTAAGTGAATCCGTTATGTTCTGTCCAGCGTTACAGATGCTTTTTTTTGGTTTGGATCTCTCTTTAAAAGCTGGCATATTGCTTACACTAGTAATTCACTGGTCCTTCAGCTCTGAAGATAAGTTCAGTTCATTTTGCTTACAGATACGGACCTAACAAACATTAACCCATATTGCAGAAACCCCTAAAAGATGTTGAATAACTTGCAGAGGAGCTGACAAATTGGTTAGGGGAAGAAAACACCGATTGCTGGGATGATGCAAGGGAGACTGCTCTGGGAAGTGTTTGTTTTGGTTCTGTGTTTCTCTGGTACTTTGCCTATTTTGCGAAGTGCTTCCGTTATGAATTTAATGGATGGGCCACCTCCCTCCAGCTTGTTCCTTTTACCTAGTTTATGCTTGGGGTAGTCCACTGAGAATGCTGTGTTCAACATCAAAATTAACCCTGCCAGGGACATAGTAGTGTCAAGGTATCTTCCTGGTTTTCCAGAGTCCAACAGCAAGAGCAGATAATGAGATGGCTCAAGATACAGGCCCTAACACTCTGCGTGTTGGTTAGCGAGGGTATTTATTCTACCTCTGTGTACACCTTTCGGGCTGCTGCAGCTCAAAGGCAAGGAACAGTGTCATGGTGAGGATGAGGCACCAAAGAAGGCAAAATAGAGAGTTCAAAACCTTGGTCCAGAATACTTCAAATACAGTGAGGTTCTTCACAGAAGTTTAAATGTCTCCACAAAAAAGCTTGTGATTGTGTTGCAGCTTTTTTGTCTGGGTTTTATGTTTTAGTTGCTGTCTTTCAATGAGCAAGAAGAAAGCCTAATTTATTTAGAACAGGTGATGTGACGTTTGGGTTTCACACTGTGTAGCGAGATTCATTTGCAGGATTTGTGATCCTGCCCACAGCATGTAACCACAAAGCAAGTCTCTCCAGAGGCAGCTGGGGAAGCTCCTTAGTCTTTGATACTCATTTTAGTAGTTGAGCCCTTTGAGCAACCTGGGCTGGTGGAAGGTGTCCCTGCCCATGGCAGGGGGGTTGGAACTGGATGATCTTTAAGGTCCGTTCCAACCCAAACCATTCCATGATTCTGTGACATCTTCAGAGGAGCGAAGATGTCTTGACTTGTGTTTCTCTTCATGCTCTTTTTAACACTTTTGGAGCTATTAGGTTACATCTTCTGTGGAAAGGAAAAGCTCTGCTCGGAAAGGTCCCAGGGGAATAAATTTGACACTGATCATTCCCTCCCTTGCTTTTGCAGAGCCTGGTGTGTGCATATAACACATCAGCTTCTGATCTGATTTCAGTTAGCTAGGTGGGATCTCTTAAATGTGTTCTTGAATATGTTCAGTTCACCTGTCATTGCTGTCGTGAGCTCGTTGATACAGATCTACCTTATTTTCTTGTGGGAATGGTCTGTACTGGTAGAAGTGCTACCTACAAGTGTAATTTCACCTGGTGGCAAGAGGAGATCATTTCTCAGTGCAGGTGTCTGTCTCAAATGCCAGAAGAATGCCTCTTGTCCCCAGAAGTTGTATTATACATCACTTGCAAGCCTAATAGCAAGTGGCCAGTTCCACGTGAGCGGAACCACTTGCTGCAGGTGCAGTAGACGCAAACCGAGCCTTTGCTCTCTTTCTGAGCCCCTCTCATGAGACAGCAAGGCATTAAACCCCAAAGTATTGGCCTTAAGTGAGTGCGTGGAGCCTTACAGCCTGTATTTTTTTTTTGTTGGGAAACACAGCCAAAGCACTGTATTCACCTGGCCCTGGGTGAAGCACCTTCAGAAACCAAGCGTCTACAATCTTGTCCTCCATTTAGTATTATAGCTAAGGCATTTCTGGAAGAATCATGTTGTATTCTGTGTCTCTTTCTGGAGTGGTGCGGGGTTTTGGGTTGGATTTGTGTTGTTTTTCTTCCCCCAGTAGAGGTGTTTGGCTTTAGAGTACTGCATACCTCTGCGTTGCTAGAGGGATCCATCGCTTACTTAGAATTCGTTGGCAGGAACTAGCTTGTGTGGAGTTTGAAACTTGTGAACACTGACAGTGGATTTCTGTTTTTGTTTGCAGCAGGGTGACAACACTGGACTACCAATACTGTGAGCCTTGTAACCCCTTTAAACCTCTTCTTTTTTAAAAAGGCTTGCAGAAGGAGAGCAGATCTTGTCGGGTGGAGTGTTGAATAAACAGAAAAGCCACGATGATATTGTTATGGAGTTTGGTGACTCTGCATGCTTTACGCTCTCCTTACTGGGACATGTCTACTGGTAACATTGCTTTATTTTGTCTAAAAGCTTGGGTATTTTTAAAGCCAAATTTTGGTCAAATGTATGTTTTCAGTCACCACAGGGTACACTGTCTCTGGGTTGCGTGACCTGCGTGGTTTCAGAGTAGGCTAGATGCAGGTGGATAGATGGCTTCTGCACCTAACTTGGGAATGCAAGAAGGTTTTGTCTTTCACCCCAAGCCTCTGCCTGAAAACACAAATTCCCCTCTCCCAGATGGTTAAGCATGCAGTCCAAGAGTTTGAGGTTTTGATGCTTTCAGGTTTGTTCTGTAGTCTTCCCTAAAAGAGACTCTTTAGTCCTGTGTCTCAGTGTTGCAGTTTGGTTCTTCTGTGTCTGTTTTACAGAAGTATAGCTGCAACCTCCATATGAAAACTTTGAGGACTGCCAGTCAGAATAACTTTACAAATTCAAGTGTTTTGCTTTTGCTTAGGCACAAGAAAGGTTTTAGTAAATGTCAACAGACTGAGTAGGAGTAGTGGGGTTCTTGGATTCTCCCTAGTAAAACCTGTTCTCAAACAGAACTTATTTCTGAAGCAGCTATCTTTGTAGCCAGATACTTAGGTGCTCAGTTTAGCCCCAAATTTATATGTGGAAATCTTTGTCTGTAGGTATGTGAAATGGCTGGAAGGCTAGCAATTAGGCTGCTGTCTGCAAAAAATGGAGAAAGCTGTTGCCAAGAACAGCATTTTTCTAAAACGCAGGTTCTCAAGCTATGGTGGTGCTTACGTAACTCTGTTTTTTTGGGGACTGTCTCTAAGTAACTTTCATCTGTGTCTAAATACGTCAAACAACTTCAAACAAGCTCAATATTAGTCTGTGGCATGAAAAACAAGGAATGTTGCTGTGATGCTCTACGTGGTTTTGTTTTTCAACTCCTCTCCTGAAAAGCTTTCTTGAACAAAAGCGTTGTTCTTACGTTTGCCTCTGACCTGTTACGTTCCTTCCGCAGCAAGACAGACCGGCTTGCCAAAGGATCAGAATGTTACCAAAAGAGCCTTAGTTTAAATCCTTTCCTCTGGTCCCCTTTCGAATCGCTGTGTGAAATAGGTAAGTCTGCAGAACTGTTTTACTAGGGAAGATGTTTTCTGAGTTTCTGGTTATGTCAAGCTTCCTGATTTGCCATCACCATGTGCCGAGGTTTATTTTACTCCCTGTCCAGAACTAGTAAGGCAAGTGCCAGCACAATTCCTTGGGAGTGGTTTTCTCAGCAATAATGCATTTAAAATACCAGCGTTTAGAGCTTTTGTCTCGTCTTCTATTTCCACTACTTGTTAAACCTAAAAATGCACAATACCACGTGTTTTCCAGCCTACGCTTAATGGACCCTTAAACTGCCCTTCTGAGACTTACTGGAAATAAGTCTAGTTTTTAATAAAACTGATTGTCCAGAGTTTTGTGGTAGAACAAGTCTGACCTAGCACAAGGGGTTTTAAAGCACTGAAATAAGAGCACACCCCTTCTGAAGTACTTAATTCCCTGTCCTCTGTGTTTCAGCCTGAATACTTGGCGTACAGACTCAGGAATAACTCTGTTTAAACAATCTCCTTCTAATCTTGCAGGTGAAAAACCAGACCCTGACCAAACATTTAAATTAACATCTTTACAGAACTTCAGCAGCTGTCTGCCTAACACTTGCACAACTTTGGTGTCTAACCACAACATATCCCACAGGCAGCCCGACACTGTCCTCATGGAAACACCGCAAGACACAATTGTGAGTTTTGCTCGAATAGTTGTATTAAAAACAGTCTTTCCAGCTTTATTGCAAAGTGCTAATTAGGAACCAGGCTGCGTGGGGATCTAACAGCTGCCTTCCGTTTTTCAGGAGTTGAACAGAATCAACCTAGAATCCTCTAATTCAAAATATTCCTCCTTGAACACGGATTCCTCTATGTCTTACATTGACTCGGCTGTAATATCACCAGATGCTGTCCCCCTTGGGTCAGGAACTGCCATACTGTCCAAACAGGCTCAAAATAAACCAAAAACTGGGCGGAGTTTACTGGGGGGACCTGCGGCTTTGAGCCCACTAACTCCAAGGTAATGCCTTGAGCGGGGCGATTGCTGTCTGTAGCTGCGCTGTCGGTAGTGTTGGTGGCTGGAAACGGGAAGGGTGTCTGGTGCTGCACAACATACATGGACACGTGTGTTGACAGCATGTTAGCAGTAGTGCTGCAGAGGCGAAAGATGAACAACTTCAGTCACTGCTCTCGGTCCTAGTGGTCATGTCTTCTGGTTTTTGAACAAACAGTATTTTTGGTTAGAAGAGAGGAATGGTTCTTCCTGTATATTGCTTATTGCGATGCTCACACTGGAAAAACCTTTAAAGGAGTATGTTTCTGGAATAAACTTGACTATGAAAAGCTAGTCTTAAGAGCTTTCCTTGAAGAGTAGCTCTCCTAAAGAGCACGTAAATGTATGCTGTCCTATGCATCATCTTATTTAAACACTGTTATATGACAAGCCATTAATGCTTGGATGGTCTCTGTCTAGTAGTTATTATGCAGGCAAAGGAAGTTCTCTATCTTTCGGGTTCAGGAATGCAGATACTTCTATTAAAATCTCTTTTATAGATGAGGATAGTAAGATATTAGAGGGTTAACATAAGTCAATGAACTTGACTGTACTTCTGAAATGAAGTTCATCATCTGGGTCTGTTTTAACACAGAATCGGGCCAGCTCTCTACCATTCACGCATTGATCCTTCCTCTTTTTGTTCGCAGCTTTGGAATTTTGCCACTAGAAACCCCCAGCCCTGGAGATGGATCATATTTGCAAAACTATACCAACTCTTCTTCTGTGGATGGCACATCAATTACAGGAGCACCTTCAAAGAAGGTATCTTGCATTCTAGATAGTGATTGCTGTTCTGTGGACCTGACACAGCAGTGTGCTTTAAAGAAGAATCCATGATGCAGATAAACATGGCACATGAGCGGGATTGTGCTGGCAGCGAGAACCCAACTCATCCACCCCTCATAACGCTTGTTTTGAAAAACAGTTTCTCTGAATCTGGGCTCCTTTAGTTGTGGAAAAGAGTGCAGGTTAATTGAGAATTGAATTTATGTCTAATTTTGTCTACATAGTGTGCTTAAAAGAAAAAGCTGCTTTACTAACAATTATTTAATGCAGGGAAATAATATTGTTCACTAGGTCATGTACATTTATTTATAGGCTAGTGAGATTGGGGAGGAGGGTGGGGTGGCAATTTAACTCAACTGCAACTGGTTGGGTATTTCCCTGACAACTTCTTAGACTTTTCTGAAGTGTTAGACTATTCTACAGTGAATTTTATTTTGTTGCATTGAAATGACTGCTTATAAAACTTCCAAAATGTTTCAGTTTTAAAATCTTCAGCTAAGCAAATGAGGCAGCAAGAAAAAAAGTAGACCAGGTATCAGGTAAAGACATCAGCGTTGATAAGCTGAAAATATTTGTCACTTCTTTGGGTAGCAAAACATTTATTTTCTCAAGCTCGATAAGCAGTAGTCGTTTAGTTCTAATTAAAACAAGCCCTTTTTCCCTGCCCAGAATGCCCTGGCACGTGCAGGCTGCCCTGCTGGCAGGGCTAGAGGCAGCCAGAGGAAGGTGCTGTGCCTCCTTCCCACCTGCATCAGAAACGTACAAACACGCTTCCAAACAGCAGAGGAGTCCTGACTCCTCACTGTGTGGACTCTGAGGACAGTCCAAACTTGGAGTCTTCAGGGTTTTTTTAAATTAACATCTTTTCAGGGATGACTTCAGATAATCCTAGGAGCTTCAAGTGAGCTGAAGCCGCTGTGTTCTTGCGTGCAGTTTTGAGTCCCGTTTACAACCCGAGCCATCAAAACACTGCGGTGGCCTGAAGGGCTGACTGATAGAAAGGAGCTGTTTCACTCAGCTGCATCTTGTGTGGAGGAAACTAAGAACTGTCTTTTCTTCCTCTGTAAGAAACTGCCATAGTTGCCATAGTGATAAACGAGAGGTGGAATGTTGATGACAGTTGAAGAACCATTTGTTCCTTTCTAAAAACAAAAAACCTGAGGATTTTTCCCTGTATCTTTAGTAAATCTAGACTTTGCGGGAGGGATGCGAGTGTTGGCCAACTCCTCTAAAGTAAAGCTCGGTTCCAGAGATAGTATTGAATTGCTCAAAAAGTAGCACTGGAATTTCTGCGTTTGATGCTCTGGACAAATCGGTGCTCAGCTTGCTGTGTCATTCTGTAAGTGAAATTTGGGAGCTGTCAACACCTGTTTGTCATCTCTCGTTGGCTCAGTACATGAAAGCCAGGGAGCTTAGATAGCTGGATTTTTTCCTTTGGATGGTTTTCTGAAGCCTGTGACTGGGAACTTTGGAATCTCATTGCACAAGCCATTATGGTACGTTCTCTCTGGACATCACTGCGGTGATTTCTGTCAGTTCTTAGTCCCGATTGCTGCTTTTCTTGCCTCTGGTCAGGGCTGCGCTGTGCCGAAACAACCTGCTAGGAGTATGTGTTGTATGGCCGATCCAGATCCTGTGCTCTAGTGGCTCAGGACCAACCAGTTTTGGTGGTGCAGTTACGCACCGACCCCCACAAGCCAGTGCTTATGTGGAGGGTAAATTGTCATGAGACCAAAGAGTTGGAATAGTTAGCGAAGTGCAGCTCTTCAGCATCATACTTGCCCACGTTTAGTCCTGCGTGTGCACTACGTGGTAGACAAAAAGCTCTGGGAAATCGAGTGGCTGCTTTGCTAGGTATGGTGCAACAGCACCGAGGTGTAAATTTTGCTAATCCATGCACTTGTTTTCTGCCCAGGTGCACCTGTGCTCCTTCCTAAACTAAATATTAAAAATATTTAATAGGTGTTAATAAACAGCTCGGAATTCTGATGCATGCGTTGTCCAAGGCAGATAATTGCTTGGCCAGTTTCACTTCTGCTCTGCAAATTACTGACTTAGAAGAGGTTTAGTGTAGCTGTGGCTAGAATGTGCATGACTTAAAGGAGGCAGTTTCCTAGGAAACGCTTACGTAAATGAATGAAACATTAGGATGGATCCAAAGGCTTCCTATCTGAGTGGGCAAGCGTGCTTGCTGGCCGCCTAAACTGCCCTCTGATAACAAAGAAACCGAGGAGGGAAGGATGAACAAAGCATTAGAAGTTAGACAGTGTGTAAACTGGTGCTGCTTCTGCTGTCATTGATCCTGCTGGCTGATCTCTGGTGGCTTAAGGGACATCTCTTGCAAACAGCAAGTGGCCCTGGAGTGGGCAGAAAGAGGGTTTGAGCTTTAAAAGGCAGCGAGGGGAAGGCCTGTTCAGAGTCCTTTACAGGATGTCTACCCATCAGACAATGAACTGCCACCTCAACTTGTGCTTTGGGTCTCAGAATCACAGTCAAGTTATCGCAGCCCCGAGTTCCCACACCTCAGCTGTGCCGGGTTGGCCTCAGAGTGCCCACTTCAGCTCTCTGAAGATGTAATGTTTTGGTGCCACATCACGTTATGTGCTTGTAACCTGTGGCAGATCGAAGGCACAGAAGGGTGCGGGTGCTCGCAAAGCGTTGCCCAGCTGACGTGCAGTAATGTGCTGCTCCCTGTTACCCTGCCTGTAGGGACCTGTCAGCTTTCTGTGCCGCATAACGCAGGTCCCTTTTTGGTGAAGCAGTTGGTTTCCGTGCCTGCTCCAAGGCCCCTGCGGTAGTGATTTAATGTGTGGAATACAAATTTAAGCTCTGAACAGGGGAGCAGCAGGCTCAGACTTTGTACACTGAGCACCTCCATGAGGTGTTAACGGTGAGTGGCTTCGGACTGATGTGAAAACGGTTTTTTGAATTACATGGTTGGCTTTTTCACACAACTTTCTGTGGAGAAGGATCCCTAAACATGACATCTTTTAGTTCCCTTTCATTCTTGCACAAACATCTTACCATATAGCTACTTTGCCACTAGATGGAGATCTTATGTGTTTCAAATAATGTACGTGAAGGTGGTCAACTGTTTTTTTTAACAGGTAGAAAGAAAAGCTTCAAGGGTGCCCCTTGGAGGGGGACCGTCACCCTTAATTGAAAGAATGTATTATTTACCCTATGATTATCATATGTTTATCCTCCTTAGTGCAGTGTTTGATAGTCAGAATGGATCTGGTTTGAGACAGCAGAGCTTGAGGCTTCTCAGTGACATAATAACAAACCTGCAGAAACTTTGTGTTATGCAGACTGTCAGCAGGATAAGCCAAGCTGGAACAAAATCTGTCTTCTCACAGAGCGGAAATAGCCGGGAAGTCACTCCAATTCTTGTTGCGCAAACACAGAGCTCTGGCCCACAGACAAGGTAGGGGGGAAAAAACCAAAATCAGCATCTTGGTATTACCTTTTTCATCTTCTTTCTTGAAGGAATTTGGCACTTTATTTGCCCAGCCTGTGTGGGTGTTCCTGCAGAATTCCTTTTTGGATGAGGAAGTGTATCTTTTGTTATGTAAAAAATTCAGTGGATAAGTAAGAAGCTTGTGCCTGGTGGTTGGTCTGTTTTAAATCTCCTTTGCAGTTAGAGCGTTTCATCATGAAATGAAAAGTAGCTGGGAGGAAATTCTGCTGGTGTTCTTAACGTGCAACAGGTAGACTTAGTTCCATCCTGTGAAACGGGAATCTCTGCTACAGTACTCTTAAGCATTTATGTTTAAAGCAAAGATAAAAGCCGTTTGTTAAAAATGGAGCGAAGAATGTCATTTTTTTAATGTGCTGTTTGTTTTCAGTGCAACACCTCAGGTATTGAGCCCAACAATTGCTGCTCCGCCAAACGCACTGCCTCGAAGAAGCTCTCGCCTGTTTACTAGTGATAGCTCTACAACAAAGGTACCCCACGTGGTTTGCAGACTTGGGGGTTTCTTACCCATACCACTGCGCTGGCTGATCGCTTTCCCATATGCTTAGCAATTCCAGCAGTTTAAGAACAGATCCTGTAACGAGCAGGACTTCCCAACTGTCTGGCTGTACGAAGCACATCATGATGTCATAGTATTTTAGTTGAGCGCTTAAGAGCTTAAAATAACAAGTAGGAAGAGGAGTATGGTGAATAAAAGCAGACTGTGGTTAAGTGATGTGAACTTTGCTGTTGAAAAATGAGCAAAATGCAATCAGTGAAGTGACTGTCTGCTGGAGTTTGTCAGAGGGCTGGGCATCGCTGATGCTGCAAAGAGACATACATGTAGTTGTACCCAATTCATGTTTAGCTACCCGAGTGTGTGACTTACATAAAAGTAACTCTTACTTTTCTTACTTGCAGGAAAATAGCAAAAAATTAAAAATGAAGTTTCCGCCTAAGATTCCAAACAGAAAAACAAAAAGTAAAACAAATAAGGGAGGAATAACTCAACCAAACTTAAATGACAGTTTGGAAATTACCAAACTGGACTCTTCCATCATTTCAGAAGGGAAAATTTCTACTGTTGCACCACAGATCCAGGCCTTTACGCTACAGAAGGCAGCAGCAGGTCTGTTTGAAAGCTATTGCACTGTAGTAGAGTAACTCTTTATGCATGTTTATAGTTTAAGGTGGATCAGAAAGCTTTGTTCTGCTGTGTGTCTTGTTCCAGCGAGCTGCAGCCATCCCCTTGGTATACAGACGTTGAACTCTGTATCTAAGTTAACCCACCAAGAACATGTGAAGAAGTAGTACAGATTGGCTAGCTGTAAGCAGTTATATCTTGGAGGCACTTGTTCTTATTAATGATTAAAACCTTCTCAGGCAAGATCCTTGGGAACCGACTCAAAGGAGCGATGTGTAACCCAGTCATCTCCCCTCAAAACTGGGTTTACCCAGTCTGTTCTCCTTTTGTATTGCCTGTTGGTGTAAAAAGCCTTTATTCAGATTGTCGGAAAATCCTAGACAAACAGCTGAATTCCTCTCTTTTTTTTTAGCAGGAATATGTATCCATGGATACCAGCCATGTGGAAGCTGTGTTCAGGCCTAACAAAATGTTTGACTGGCTGTCAGTGCAAACCTCCAGTTGCCCTGAAGTTCAGAGTCTCTGTGACCCTGAGAGGTCTCTTGCTGGCCTAAGAAGTTGTTACTATCTGACTTCTGTTACAAAGGTTGATGTTTAGAATATTTTGCTGAAGTTAAGAGTGCATAAGCCTCTGTTTAGGAATTTCTGGAAGACTTTCATAAGCAAATTCAGGAGCAGTGCCTGCCACACTGAAGAATTTACAGGATTAGCCGTAAATAAGTCTCGGCTCTCTCTTGTTCCACTGTCACTTATTGTATTTTTCTCCTAGAAGGTTTGATGAGCCTTCTCCGTGACATGGGGAGAGGTTACTTAGCCTTGTGTTCCTACAACTGCAAAGAAGCGATAAGTATCTTAAGCCATTTACCATCCCACCACTACAACACTGGCTGGGTGCTGTGCCAGATTGGGAGAGCTTACTTTGAGCTCGCAGAATACATGCAGGTAGGAACCGTGTGGGTTGGCTCTCCCTCTTTTCACTCTCTTCTGCATAGCTTCGCACAGCCTGCAGACTTCCTGAAAAAGTGGTGGGAAGTCCCGGATGGAGCCTGCAGGAAAGCAGGGGGGACTTTTCCCAAGGGCAGGGAGTGACAGGACAAGGGGTAACGGGTTTAAACGGAAAGAGGGAGATTGAGATGGGACATTAGGAAGGAATTCTTCCCGGAGAGGGTGGGGAGGCACTGGGACAGGTTGCCCAGAGAAGCTGGGGATGCCCCATCCCTGGGAGTGTCCAAGGCCAGGCTGGACAGGGCTCGGAGCAGCCTCACCTATGGAAGGTGTGCTGCTTTTTCTGGCTTTGCAGACAACTTTTCCTTCCTTGTGTGCTGTGACAGCAGCAGTAATTAACCTGAGGCAGCGGTGGGAAGGGCTGGCTGCGTTTCTGCTTGCCGGAACTATGTCGGGGTACAGTCCCTTCCTTCGCTTGAAGGGAAAGTTACATGGCTTGTAGCTCTGTAGGACGCTCACAAGGCAAAGATGATGCTCTGTCTGGACATACCTGGCTTCTAACCTTCGCCTCTGTGCTCGGCTTTGGTGGGTGAATTTTAAGTTTAATTTCTGCCCTTAGGCTGAGAGAGTCTTTTCAGAAGTAAGGAGGATTGAAAACTACAGAGTAGAAGGCATGGAGATCTATTCGACTACGCTGTGGCATCTGCAGAAAGATGTTGCCCTTTCGGTTCTTTCGAAGGATTTGACGGACATGGATAAAAACTCCCCAGAGGTACAGAATGCTGTGTTGAACGAGGAGGGGTGTAGCTGTATGTGGCAGTCAGTCAGTGGTTCAGAACAAAGCTCTGAGCTGGCTCAAGTGTAGTCTCCTGAGAAGTGCATGGCAAAACTGGAGAGGGAGATGGCAAGAAAGATGTTGCCCTTTCGGTTCTTTCGAAGGATTTGACGGACATGGATAAAAACTCCCCAGAGGTACAGAATGCTGTGTTGAACGAGGAGGGGTGTAGCTGTATGTGGCAGTCAGTCAGTGGTTCAGAACAAAGCTCTGAGCTGGCTCAAGTGTAGTCTCCTGAGAAGTGCATGGCAAAACTGGAGAGGGAGGTGGCAAGACTGTTGGTTGAACTGATGATGCCCAAAAATGGCTTCTTAGAATATCAGCTCATATTCAAACGGGTTGAAAGCGTTTATCTGTTAATGGTTATTTTAATTTGCATTGGCACCTTTCATCCAGGAAGATCATGGATTAGTCAGTCACTCCTACAGCTGCCAGGATGTGAAGATAAGGAATATCTTTTTCCTGTACCACCTTTTGCTGTAGCTAATTCACTGGCAAACACAATATTGCACATTGTGTCTGAAGTCCATTAAACTGCAGAGAGTATGGTAAGGTAAAGCCATGAAGCACACAGAGCCAGGCATCTCTTAATAGGTGTCACAGTAAGAGTAACAGATGAGCACGATTATTAACATGTTCTTAACAGAGTTGAGAACTGTAGATTGCACTGGGATTCCCTTTTTGTTGGAGGAGAGAACCCTGCTCATGTTGCCTTGTTAACTTGTCTAATAGTGGGGAAAATGAAAACCCCGGCAGCAGTTGGTCGCTGTAGTGGGATAGTCTGGAGAGAAGAGCGCGCAGATTGTGGTCCGAGGAGTGGAGGGCAGTTAGGTGCCTTGGCAGTGACACTAACAGTTTGGGGAGGCAAGGGGCACCCTGGGCTGTCGATGCTTTACAGCCTCGGTGGCTGCTGAGCAGGAGGGAACAAGGAGGCTGCTGCTAAAATTGTTGCTCTGCAGATTTCCAGATTGTCAGGTGGGGAGAGCTGAAGAGTGAATGTACTGTCTCCCCCTTCATTACTCTTCAGTATCCAAGATGTTTTATTTCTGGCCTTTTCAGCAGCTTCAAAAGCCTTAGTCATCAAAGTAGCTAATTGGCACAAACTTGTTAGGTGTCCTTAAATCTCGGTTTCTGTGCTTCAGCTTGTCTGGCTGTACGGGGCATTTCGGCCTACCTGCCTCTCGGGAACGAGACTTTGTAAAACACCACTTAGTTGTTGTTTTTTTCATCTAGGAGGAAGTTGTATGCAATTATGTAAAGCAGTATGGAAAAAAATCTGTTCAGCGGTTGTGCAAAGTGTGCTGATTGTGCAATGCTCTTTTCACCAGGCATGGTGTGCTGCAGGAAACTGTTTCAGCTTGCAGCGAGAGCATGACATTGCAATAAAGTTCTTCCAGCGAGCCATTCAAGTCGATCCAAACTACGCTTATGCCTACACCCTGCTGGGTCATGAATTTGTGCTAACAGAAGAACTAGACAAAGCATTAGCTTGTTTTAGAAACGCAATCAGAGTCAACCCTAGACACTACAATGCCTGGTAAGTTTTCCTGCATCCCTCCCCTATTGCATGTGATACAGAACTTCTTTTGGAGAGATACTGTTGGGGCGCTGCCATCGCTATCGTTTCCCTACTGCTGCTCTCTAAGGAGAGAGCAAAGCTATTTCCGCAAAAGGTGCAGACCTAATCAATGATTAAACATTAATTCCACAACGAGGGCAGGAAATTGGAGCTTTTTTGGTTTCCACAGATCTTCTTGACTGTATTGCCCTCAACATCAGAAGGATATAGACCAGTTGGAACAAGTGCAGAGGAGGGCTATGAAGATGCTCCAAGGGCTGGAGCACCTCTGCCATGGGGCCAGGCTGGGAGAGTTGGGGTGTTCAGCCTGGAGAAGAGAAGGCTTCGGGGAGACCTTATTGCAGCCTTCCAGTGCCTGAAGGGGGCTGCAAGGAAGCTGGGGGGGACTTTTCCCAAGGGCAGGGAGTGACAGGACAAGGGGCGACGGGTTTAAATTGAAAATGGGGAAGTTTAGATTAGATCAGGAAGTAATTCTTCATGGAGAGGGTGGGGAGCACTGGGAGAGGTTGCCCAGAGAAGCGGTGGATGCCCCATCCCTGGAAGTGTCCAAGGCCAGGCTGGATGAGGCTTGGAGCAACCTGGTCTAGTGGAAGGGGTCCCTGCCCATGGCAGGGGGGTTGGAACTGGATGAATTAGAATGGTTTGGGCGGGAAGGGACCTCCTATGATCACTGTGGTGTTCTTCTGTGCAGCATTCCTCATACACCTGGTTGTGTTGCTCCCTTGCAGTTGGGGAGGTGAGATCTGCCCTTTATACCGTAAGATACGGTTAGGTTATTACAGCTTGTTCTGTGGAAAATATGCATAAAGCAGTAAAGTTAGGTCTGCTACTGCAAGTCACTTAGTCTTGAGAAACTTTTGTCTGCTTTTTACTTTGTAGCTGTTAAAAGTCTTCCTGTATATCGGGTATCAGCTCCTCAAACTATCCAGTTGAGGAAGAAACACAGGATAACTTTAGACATAGCTTTTTTCCCCAGCAGAAATTGTTTCGTGCTCTCAATGGGGTTGGCAAGCCCGTAGACCCTCTCTGCCAGGCCACATGCGCTGGCAAAGAGCAGCTTGATTAGAATAGAGTCTGACTTAACAGAATTGTCTTTCTGCTTGCAGGTACGGGTTGGGAATGATTTATTACAAACAGGAAAAATTCAGTCTAGCAGAAATGCACTTCCAGAAAGCACTTGATATCAATCCTCAGAGCTCAGTGTTACTGTGTCACATTGGAGTAGTAAGTAGCTGCCACGTCACTGTG
Source organism: Eurypyga helias (assembly GCF_000690775.1). Classification (NCBI taxonomy): domain Eukaryota; kingdom Metazoa; phylum Chordata; class Aves; order Eurypygiformes; family Eurypygidae; genus Eurypyga; species Eurypyga helias. Next base: position 7,660 of record NW_010239544.1, on the reverse strand, counting down.
GCCTTTTGTGGTTTTACCTCCTTCTGTACTCTGTCTGTAGTAGAAAAGTCATGCTGTTTCTAGCAAACCTCCCTCCAACAAGTTCACAGTACTTGTTGGAGGATTTGAAGTGCCGTAGGAATGAATAACCACAGGATTAATGTGTTGGGGAAGCAGCTCTCCTCTCTTGCCAAACTGCTTCTGGCCAGTAATGGAATTATGCTGTCAGGTCATGTTTGAGCCAGCCAAAGGAGCAGTGGTAGAAATCAAGCCTGTGTGCAGGTATTCATGTGAGCCGAGTGTAGGGGGGCTTCTACTTACATATTAAGAACTTAAGTAGTTTTTAACTGCTGTGGCATGCACTTGGACCAGCACTACGGGCTCTGCAAAATGCTGAGGTGCCCATCTCACCTGCTGGTGTTTTTATCCAGGCTTATTTTGTGTCCACGCTGCCCTCGTTCCAGTCACCTGTAGGTGTGACAACTTGTTTTTTAAGCCACTCTATGCCACGTGAAGTTTAAGTAGCAGGCAGCTACTTCAGCCAGCATCTACTTAACTAGATTTTATGGGGCTGTTGGAAAGTTGGTCGTGTATCCATCTGCCGCTGCGGTCGTTGGGACGCAGCAGCCTTGCTCTAGCGAATGCTCGCTTTCCAAACGGGAAGCAGTTCTCGGGCGTTCGTGGTGGTGATGTAAGGCCAAGTGTGATAGATGGCTACCTGCTGGCATTCGTTTGCCTTCTGTGTGCCAGCAAAGCTGTGCCACGTCCTGCAGGAGTAGTGGTTTCATCTCGCTTCCATACTGAGAAGGCGTGGAGTTCACTGCTGGCCGAAGGTTAAATGATTTCTGTCAGGCTTTGGGTGGGAAGAACATCTTCGGTTGGAGGTGGGGTGAGGTGAAATCTTATTCCTGTAGGAAAGCTGGTCAGAACTTGGTCTGGAGTTGGACAGTTGTTTTCTAAAGGAACAGACTAAGTAAATGTAGTCAGATGGACTTTTAACTGCGTGGCTGGCGAGCTGCTGGTTTCCCTTCAACAAGTATTCTCTCTTTCTGTAACAGGTCCAGCACGCCCTGAAAAAATCTGAGAAGGCTTTGGATACTTTAAACAAAGCTATTAACATTGACCCCAAGAACCCACTATGCAAATTCCATAGAGCTTCTGTATTATTTGCAAACGAAAAATACAAGGTAAGATCTGCTACGGCTAGGCCGTCTGGGTTGCCGTAGCTAGGAACGGGGATGCTCTGGCAGGTAAATGCTCACAGGTCAACACCTGGGTAACATCAGGGCTTGGAGCAAGAGCCAGGGACATCGGCCTGTCTCGGGGGGGCTAACACGAAGCGTTCATCTCACCAAAGGAGCAGTGTTAAGTTGTTTGCTTGCTGTAAAATCTGGGGCCAACAGTTGATGGGTTTAATTATTATTTTAGTCTGACCCTGGGAAAAGAAAGGAAAGAGGGGGAGATGTTGCAGCTGTCACAGAGATGAGGCTGTGTTATCACAAGTTTGTACTAAATGACTAAGAAAAGGCTCAGCAAACTGCCCCAAACCAATTACTGCAGCCCACGATTTCAAAGGCCGAGTTATCGGGTGGAAAGTAAGAAGCTAAACAATTCTGGTCTGATCCCCTGCTGAGCTGTACCCTGTTTAGGATGAGTGAGGATCTTCCCACAGTCTGGCTTCCCAGTGACTTGTCCTCTGGCCTGGTTTTTCTTGGCTGCAGAAGACAAGCCGCAGTGTGGTTTTTGAAACCTTCCTTCTGAAACGTGTGTGCACGGGTAGGGGGAGAACTTCATTTAGGACTTTCTGTAAAAAATTCATAACCAGTTAAATATAAAATGTATTAAGATAAAGGTCTGAATGAGGTGCCCATTCATGGATTGTTTGGAAAACTTAAAAGCAGAGGATAAATACAGGAGGAAAAAGCCCCTAATACTCCACTATCTTACTGTCCCTGTGCTGGTGAAGGAGCTTGAACTCTTTTAATCGGGCTGTGACTCGTACGACTGAAGTTCTGCTGGTCACCCAAACTGCATAAAACTTAATGAAACCTTTTGGCTTTCAGCACCAGTACTAAGAGAATTTTGATAGTGTGATACACTTGGCTCGTGTCAGGTCAATAAATGTAGGTTTACGCTTCCATTTAGGCAGCGAGCCTGAACTTGAAATTGTCTTTGCCTGAATGAGTTTGAGAGGGTTGAGTGGAACTCTTTGTAACTAAAACCAGTGTTTATTTCTAACTGCAGACTAGGTAGGTTTGGGTAGAATTTCTTAATAATGTCAGGTTACTCTCACAGCAGAATAAATTGCTCCAGTGTCAACAATTAGTTTAACAATAAATTAGAAGTTTCACTAAATATCTGGACTTTAAACTGCCTAATGTAAACAGTCATCACCTGTAAAAATCCACAGGTACATGTCTGACTCCAGGACCTTTCCAAAGCATGGGCTTGAGAGCAGTATGAGCACACAGAGCACAGCAGTGTTCTTTTCAGAAGCTCGGCTACACTGAGGGAAATGCTCACGCTGAACATGCTGTCGGCTTCTTGCCTGCTACCCTGTTATGCCTTGCTGGGGACGATGGGGCAGTTCATCTCAGAGTTGTCAGTTGTAGGAGACCAAAGCCCAACAAACTGCTGCTGTCATCAGGGGGCTCTAATATGCTACAATCTTCAAATGAGAAATTAATGTAAAGTGAGAAGCATCTAAAATTCCTGAGGCTGTACTGTTGTTGTTGATGGAACATACTGTGTGCAAATGTGAAGCAAAAAACTGACATTAGTGCTAAATCACAGGTTGGTGAGGTCAGGAGAGGTTGCACACAACTAGCTTGTACTTACTAAGCTCTTTCTTCCTTTTCAGTCTGCTTTACAAGAACTTGAAGAGCTGAAACAGATTGTTCCCAAAGAGTCTCTTGTTTACTTTTTAATAGGAAAGGTGGGTAAAACAGAACTGTGAGCATAAGTCCTTAGGTTTCCTCTGATGCTGAAACGTATGCCTAGTAAGAAAATGTGATGCCTGTCACCAAGCTGCTTCCATTTGGAGCAGTATTCTAAAAATTCCCCAAGCTTTAAATAAGGCTCGCTGCTCACAGCTTGCTGTATCAGCTTTTAAATGCAGGAGAGAGTTATTGCTGGAGCAGCCTTCAGCGCTCTTTAAAAGAAACCAAGGAGAAATAACCCAAGCCGGTGTTACTCTTTTGCCTGCTTTGATTTCACCACATTCAACCCGAAAGATTATTTGGTGCCTTTTCAAATTACTTGGTCCCGATAAAGTTACCTCACTGAAAAGAGAGAGAGTGGTCGTGCAACAGCCATACCTTTCCCTGAAAATGGAACTCGTCAAGTCTGTGTTCAACACAGCAGGTGTGGTCAGTGGGAATCCTGCAGATTTTGAGGGGTAGCCCATCCATCAGTCAGCAGTTAAAACCTTGGCTCGTATTCTGCCGCGTTGTATCCGAAATGCTGGACAGGGAGCAGTTGTGGAATACCCCGAGAGCGGTGCGGAAGGTTACAGTTTGGAAGCAAGAAGGGTTTATCAAGGCTAGTGGAGTCGGCTGGCAGGGGAGAAGGGATGGCTAGTTGGTCAGCTGTATCTGCTTTCCAACCTTCTTTGTGTCTGATGCCAGAGAAAAGTAATTCGGTAACGGAAGTGCTCCTTCCTCACCACCCTCTCTGCTAATATGCTGTGTCCTGCAGTGTCTGTCCATCAGGAAGCAACAAGACAGCCCAGCGTTAGCGCAGTACTGGGTAACTCTTAATCAACGAGACTTCTTTACACTGTTTTTTAACTGGACAGAGGCAGAAGGGTTTGTGCTGAAACTTGCTGACTGGGATTGCTCAGGAGTAGCTGGATCTCTAAACTGACATCAGAGCTGCCATGCCTTGGCAAACTTTCGCACTTGCACTGTTCAGGCAGATAAATTACTTGCTCGTCTGTCCCTGACGATAAGGAGGAGCTCAGTGCAGGCTGTGGTGAGAAGGTGAAGTGTGGGCTGGGTTCTGCCATGCAGCGTGGTGTTGCAAACGCTGCTCTTCAGTTTAGCAGGACGAGCTCCGCATTACTTAGTGTCCCCTTATTTCCTCCACCTGCCGACGACAATTAATGCTGCTTGAGGATGTAAGAACAGCCATACAGAGTCAGACAAAATCTGTCTGACCTGCCCTTGCCACTGAGAGCTGAGGGAAAAGATTAACATGCACACACGGTGATGCTTCCATGGACGGCTCTCTGGGCCTCTGACGTTGGAAGTGGGGGACTTTGGGCTTTTCCAGAGCCACGGATAGACTTGGGGTTACAGTGACTTAGGGGGTGGTGAGGGGGTAAGGCACAACAAACCACGTATGCCAGTAGCTCTTACAGCACCCTGCTGCAGAGCTCCCAAGCTTGAGCTTGTAGCAGAAGATCCACCCCCTTATGGTTTTCAATCTGTCAGTTGCTAGTTTTAGTTTAACGTTTTGGAGCCCTAAATAGAAGCACTTGCTCACTCTTTCTACGCATCCGCTGTTTCCCTGGGGACTCGTATAGTAAATCTGCCATATCCACGCCCTGCTTTTCATAAAACACCGGTAAACAGTGGCTGGTGGGTTTGTTGTCCAGACCTTCAAGTAGCAACTTCATGTAAATGTAGCATTTTATGCTTTTATTTCAGGTTTATAAAAAACTGGGTCAAACACACCTGGCCCTAATGAATTTCTCGTGGGCAATGGACTTAGATCCCAAAGGAGCCAATAACCAGATCAAAGAGGCCATTGATAAACGTTACCTTCCAGACGATGAGGAGCCGATAACGCAAGAAGAGCAAATCAGTGAATGTTACCCCTATGAATCAGGTTTGTATTTCCAACCCTTTGTCCTGCAGGGAGGTATTTCCACGGAGGCGTTAGAAGAATCCCAGGTCTAGGAAGCGAAACGTGCTGCTGGGCAAGGAGGAGCTCCAGGGGCTCTTCATGCAGAATTCATTCTGTAAGCGGGAGAGAAAGGATTGTGACATTCCTTGAAAATCTGTAGCTGGAGCAGGACAGAGGTAGTGACTGTTGCAAGTGCAAGTCGTGATTGGCTCATAGTCCCTGGGAGAGCAAGATGTTCCCGCATCCACAAATCCTCCTTCACAGAGTCATCACATCCCTTCGAGGTAACGGAGTGGCAGCTGAAATTGTCTGTAGAGGCTCTGTGAAAAGTTCACCAGACTGGAATTTGGTCGTGGAAGCAGTTTAGTTTGAATCAAGAGAAGATCAAACACTCCTGCTGCACTATTTGGGGATAATCCAAACAGGAGCAGCCTGGGTGTCTCTTCCATGGCAACTTTTTATTGTGAGCTTAAACTCCATGAATTATGGGTAGTCCCAAATACTGACCTCTGACACAGACTGAAGTAGTGATAAAAACTAAATACTAACAGGCAATTTAATCCTTTCCCTCCGAAGGAGAAAATAGTTGAGTTCTTGGTAACAGCCGAATGTTATGTTCCTCAGGTCTAAATCTGATGGCAAAAACTGCCACCTTTTCCTGCTGCGTAGCACGTGGATTTTCACTGACCCCGTGCATGGTGTGCTTTTTAATGCTGGAAACTTGCCCTGGGCTGCATTTCCTGAAGTGCCAAGAGCTTTTTCTCTGCCGGCTGTTGCATTTGGACTTAGAGCAACTGACGCTGGGGGCTGAGCGTGTTTGTGACCAGAAGGTGGAGACAGACGGCTTGAGCTGCTGAGTGCAGCGCAGGGGGAGGGAGGGGAGTGACACCACCAGAAAACCCCACCACAAACCCCCAGCCACTCAGTATGTCCCTTAGGTGTCCCCAAAATAAACCACTGTGGGGCTGCGTGTAGGCAGTGTAGCCTCTTCCCCAGCTCTGCAGGGAAAAACAGGAGGGTTTCAGTCCCAGCTAAGCGACTCTCAAGGAACACGAGACGAGCTCAAGGAAGTTATAGTACAGGGAGTGGGGGGCAAATTCTGTAACGTGTTGGCTGGTGTCTCATCTGCGCATTGAACTGCCGCCCACGATACAGAAACCGGTGAAGCGTTCGCGCTGAAGCCACAAAAGGCATCTTTCTCCACGCGAAACAACTTGGGTACTTGGGAATTTACAATTGGGATGCTAAGTTGTTGTATGGAAAGCAGAGTCCAGTCGCATTGCTGTGTGTGAAGAACAACCGTCGCCAGGTAGTTACCGTTGGTCTAGCTCTACCAAGAGCAGCGGTGGAATATTTAAGGGTGGCCCCTCGGCACGCGCACTTTCCTGGGATGCTGTGCGCGGCACACCGTCCTTATTCAAACAGCAGCGGGACTCTGGTTCTCCTGGAAGCCCTGGGCTTGGTCTGAGCAAGCAGAGTAGCCCTTCAGCACCAAAACGTCCGCGCACCTTTACTCCGAGCGGGTCTCGCGCAGCGTTCCTTGTCGGGGAAGCAGAGAGCAGGTGCCCAACGCTGCTGATGGCGTGTCACGTGTTCACCCGATGCACCAGTGCAGGGGGTGAGCAGTGCGAGTGGGAATGTGAAGCCGCTTCCGAGGCGGTTTTGGAACCCTCCGTACCCATCCTCGCCCAGCTCGGTGTCGGAGATCACAGGATTTTAATGGAAGGTGGCTAAGGCAGTGCGTGTTTCGCGTTAATTCCTTTCCAAACATGCGGCTTTGGACCTCACTGAGCTGGCGGGGTCAGCGTGCTGTGGCTTCGCCCGGTTTCCTCTGCTGTGATGGAAGGCTGGGAGAGTTGGGGGGTTCAGCTTGGAGAAGGGAAGCTCCGGGGAGACCTTATTGCACCTTCCAGTGCCTGGGGGGCTACAAGGAAGCTGGGGGGACTTTTTACAAGGGCAGAGAGTGACAGGACAAGGGGTAACGGGTTTAAATGGAAAGTGGGGAGGTTTAGATTGGATATCAGGAAGGAATTCTTCCTGGAGAGGGTGGGGAGGCACTGGGACAGGTTGCCCAGAGAAGCTGTGGCTGCCCCATCCCTGGAAGTGTCCAAGGCCAGGCTGGATGAGGCTTGGAGCAACCTGGTCTAGTGGAAGGTGTCCCTGCCCATGGCAGGGGGGTTGGAAGTGGATGATCTTTAAGGTCCCTTCCCACCCAAACCAGTCTGGGATTCTGTGATTCCTCCTGGTTAAAGCACTTGGAGGGGCAGCCCAAACCTGCTGCCGCTCTGCTTTTGAGATGCTGGAGTTGACTGGGGGGTCTGGGCTGAAGCTGCCCGGTGGTGTTTGACCTCTCTGCGTTTCCTTTTTCTTCCAAGTTGGCACAGACGAATCCCAAGAGAGCAGCATGACGGATGCAGATGACACGCAGCTCCACGCAGTTGAAAGTGATGAATTTTAACCTCCAGAAGCCAA
>NW_010239544.1:0-339 GCF_000690775.1 Eurypyga helias | reverse complement strand
TGACCGGTACTGTTGTGTTCTCCCCTTCCCCTCGCATCCTGGGTCTTCACGTCCCCGAGCCAGCGCCGTCGTCATTCTCCACTGACACCATGAGTACACCACTCGCCCCAACACCGCAGGCAGGGCTCGTGGCAGCACAATATCCGGCTGCTGCCGAGTCCGGCTGCTTGGCTCTTGCACCCTTCGGACAGTGGCTGAGGAGGAAATGCTATTTTCGGACTCCCCTTTGCTGGATAATTATCATGGAAGAAAGACTTGTGGTTTGCTGTAACGAAGCCAGTAGATGTGGGGATAGTACTAATGAAGCAGTGTCTTGTTCCTTTTCCAGAAACGTGTCTT
>NW_010239543.1:29592-42570 GCF_000690775.1 Eurypyga helias | reverse complement strand
GCGCCTCGCCACCCCCCCGGTAACGCGGTTCTGCCCCGCGCGGGACTCAAATCCCTCCCGGCTGCACCCCAGCACTCCGGCTGCACCCCAGTTCAGGGAATCGCACCCAGGCTCCCTGCAGATTGCTTTCTGCCTGGGGTGAAACGAATCACTGCCGCCTCAACTTCACCCCCAGCCCCGAACCCCCACACAAGCTCCAGTAGGTAGAAGAATTTTTTCCAATAAATCTTCAAGTCTGACTAACGATTTTGTGCGACAGGAAACTTGCCTGTCGGGAATCGGCTGGTTTCCCATTAAATCACTACTTTTTCCCAAACTCAAATATCTATAAAACATACTACTTACAAACACACGCTTACTAGCACTTTTTGCTTCAAGACACAGAGCATCTTTCACCTGCTTTAATTTTTAGGTTCAGATCTAGGTAGGGTGCATATTTTCAAAGCAGCTTTGAAAAGGTTTGTTAACGCAGTGTTTACAGTGAGGTGTCGATAGTCCGAGGCTCAGATTGTTTTCCTTTGCCCCCCCCGTTTATTTTGGGGCACCCACTGGCAGGACCTTAAAGACAACTGCAAAGATAGCTGGCGGTTTTTTTGCTTTCCGTAGAAAATAAATCTTTTAAGCGGCTGCTTGGATAATGGGAGTTAGAAAACAGTGTGGCACAGTCAATGCAACTGTTAAAACTTGTACTTCCTGACTTTAATTATCTACAAGAATTCTTGGCCTAATGAGGAGGAAGAAAAGGATTAGTTCCTTTTTTATTATTTACACAAAAATATAGGCAGCCTTCAGTTAAAGCGGTCTGACTGCCCTTGTTTTCACGTCTTTGATGCATCTGACAGATCGACTGTAAGTCAGGATAAACTTCATGGGAACGGTGGAGCATCAAAACGTCTTCTTTTTACAACTGAAGTTATTTTTGTTGCAATGCCAGAAAAGTCAGTTGTCATAAAAAAATGCGAAATACTTTGAAACCTTAAAAATATTTCTATTATACTAATGCAATTTTAATTTGTAAAAAAAAACCCATAAAATAAACACAGACGATGTAAAAAGGCCCTGCAAATGTCATAAACTAAAATGTTCGCAATCCTACCAAAGCCACTACATTCTGGCTCCAAGAAAAGGGTTTTTTTAAGAAGCCTTGCCAAAATAATCACAATTTCCTTACTTTGTGTCATTTCAACGGATCGTAAAAGCCCAGCTTGGTTTTAACAGATGTCATTGATACTTGGACTAAATTCTGTTCTCGGCTTCAGCAAGTAACTCCACCTTACAACAAAGTACCTGACACCAAAATTTATTCCTTAAAATTTTGTTACAGCCCTTGGATCTGTTACATTTCTCTGAACTGCCCGTGAAGTGAGCAGCCCGTGCTGCTGCCAACCTGCCGGCTTGTATTACTGTAACTCACGATCAGGAGCGATCCGGCTTCGGTGGGAACTAATCATGTTTGCACCATAATCAAGTTTACACCACTTAAACGGTCAATTTAATGCAGCTCAAAAAAGCACGGCCAGCACCTCTGATATTTGCCCGAGATCTTGTATTTGTCTCAGCTTCTCAGTGAAACTACATTCGCTTGCAGCGCGCGCTGTAATAATGATGACAATGTGTTAAATGTTTGAGTCTGCCTGCTTCAGAGAGGTCAGCCCCAGCTGAATTATTTAGAGAGCTGGTTGTAGGACTCGCACGGTGTCGGCGAACAGGCACACGAGCCCACGAACGCTGAGGTGCTGAGGAACAGTAAAGGTAAGGACTGTGAAGATTGGTGTATTTCCTACTCATTCACATCTTGCTTTCCCCTTATTTGAAAACACCAAGGCAGTAGGTTAGTATACAAACAGTTGGGCATGGGCACATGTGGTTTGTCTTGGATGAATTTCGGCAGTTAATATTTCCAGCAGAGCATCCCGAATTACACGTCTCACGCTTACCTACCTATGGCTGCTTTACATTTTTCCCAATCACTGACACAACATTCCTAAGTTAAATACGCTGCAGCCCCCTAAAGGGCTGTGATTTTGGATGAATACTCTGTTCTGGTTTTACTTTATCTTTTCATTCTCCATCTTTCTATGTCCACCTACTCGTGCTCGTCCATCTCCCCAGAAGCTTTTTGCTGTCAGTCAAGTGACAACCTCAGTAGGAAGCTCTGTGTGTTCACGGGCCTCCTGAGGCCCAGCGCTACATTTAGATGGGGAGAAAAAAAAAAAAAGAGGAAACAGAGGAAAAAGAAGAAAGCCGGAGGGGGGAGGAAGCACAAGCTCTTCCTTTAGTATGCAATTCCACAGCCTGCAGGAAAAAATTCACTCGCCTTCTCTGAAAAGCCTTTTCCCACAAAAATGCAATGCCGCTTACTCCGCTCCCACACAGCTTCCCCGCTGCCCGTCGCTTTGCAAAGGAGTGTAAAGTAACCCCAGAAGTTTAACACACACACACAGAGTCTCATTGTCAGGGGGAATAATGCCCCAAAGGTGCACCTTTACCAGCCTTGGCACCGAGAGCAGCTGCCGGCTCCTGCCCAGGACCAGAGCTCAGATGTGTCTAGACTTTCCCTCCCTGGATTTACTGATTCTTAATGGACCTGTGGGCATTAATTTGCCAATAAATAACTTGAGAAAATTTATTGTTAGTTATTTGAGAATAACAGCTTTTCGTTTGAGGCGAGCTGGATGTGGCTCCTCCGGCCACGTTTGCGTTAGGGGCAGTTGCAGCCTGTGACACAAAAAGCCGTAGCGGGTGAGCATCTACGTGAAGGTAATATGCATTTCTGTAAACATCGAGCTGGCAGGATGGTTTTGTTTCAGCTGGGATTAGCAGGAGTTTTGCTGCTGACCTCAATAAGAAAAGGATCAGGTTTATAGATCATTTTCAAATCCACTCTGCAAAAAAAGTGAGCTTTAGGCACAGCAGATTATTTACACTTCCTTTCCTTAATCGTGATCATCATCACAAGAGCTCCCTAGTTGTTACTCCCTTGGTGCTGGTTACAGGACCCGTGACAGTGTCTTTATTCGGACTGGGCACACACGGTGGCTTGACAATATCCAAACAGGCAGACGCATGGATTTTTTGCCTTTTCTAACCAACAGTGCTAAGGAAAACTAGATAATCGTAAGTGAAACATAACGGGATGTTAATGACAATTGAAGTAATACCTTTTATTACGTTGCTCCTGACAGCAAAACTCAAATCTCACACTTACTCTAAAATGTATACTATGCCATTATCAAGTTCCCAAAAGGAAATCCTATCACCAAAATCCTTTACAAAGCCAGGAGTGTTTACGATGCTGTTTATGCTTCCTATAATAAACAAACGTCAAAGGGCCTCGTCAAAAGGTGAAATCTGAAAAGCGGTACAGGCGGAGGGAAGAAAGGAGGAATAGACGCCCCAGGATGTTGCACCAGGTGGTATTACCGCCCTTCCCCTCACAAGCAGATGAAATGTAATAAATAGAAGCGCCCACCTCCGCGACGTGGGTGTCAGCTCAGCTCGCGGCGGCTCTCACCCTCCCTAAGGCCAGGGGACCAGCAGCGACCTGCAGGTTTTTCCATGCGGAAGTGTGACCAACAAACCAGGGCAAATAACTGGGTAAGGCTGCAGGTTGTTCGCAGGGCCAGCGCCGATGCTTGGCAACCTGGAGCGGAATGTGCCTGCTTATGTTCCGTTGAAAGGTTATTTAAAGCTGGGGAGGTTAACAGACACCTTAATTATTACAAACTGCTTTCCAATGTCGCTGGCTTTGTACTGCCAGACCTCAGCAGCTGTGCTTCTTACTCATTCGTGATCATCTGGGAGTAGCGTCAGCTTCCAGAGCACAGAAGTTCCTGGGGTGAAGATGCAGGGCTGGCGGGCGCTGGCCTTGCGCGCTGGCACGCGGCGGTGCTGGGAGGACGGACGGTGCTGGCCGCGGCCAGCACAGCCAGCATCCTCCCAAACGCTCCTTGGGGCGGCTGCGGGACGGCGGCCTCCGCTAATCACGGGACGGATGTCACCGAAACAGCCTCTGCCAAAAGCTGCGGGGAACCCGTCTGTAGCCATTGCAGAGGAGCCTTAGTGGGACTGGAAGGGTAAAGCCTGAGCGCAGAGAACTGCAAAGTACATCCAGCCGCTTTAAAAGCACACACCCCTTTTCCTTCGGGGGAGGAAAAAGGTTTAGTGAGACAGACTGAATTTTTCAAAACCAGGGTCACAGTTGGGGACTTCTGAACTAGATTCTGGCCTTTCCTAAGGTAAAGGTGAATTTTCGTAGCAGCTTAGCTACTAGGATTTAAGAGGTAGTTAGTCAGGATTGGGCCCTTCATGTGAAAGAGAATAAATCTAAAATTAATATAAATAGAAAAGAAAAATGTTTCCCAGATTTGTTTTCATGCTGGAATGTTAGGTTTTCTGCCATAATTTAATCTAGGTAGTATTAAAAAAAAAAAAAAGGATACAGGATTAGTTTTATTGCACCACTGAATGCTCTGTATAAATAAAGATAATTTTTGTGCAAAGTCTCTGAATTGTCTCTCTGGTAAGAAAATCGAAAGAACGGAGCGTCAGAGCTGTAATTCATTTTTATTCTGTGTGTTCAGAGACAGTGATCTTTCCAGAGATTATTTATGCTATGATGGTACCAATCAAACTGCACCAGAGACAGGTTCCCTACAGAGCACTGGAGATTTCTGGCACTTCTAATAGAGTGTAAATCCTAATTAACTGAGATGAAACCATCCTATCCGAGATAGTCCACCCATTAGTATGAACAAAATGTTTGCAACCACATAGACGAAAACTGTTTAAAGTAAGAAACAAACCCAACCCCTCCTTCTTTTTTAACGTGTGCTGTATTTTAACAGTAGGGCAGAGGAAGACTCTTCTGTCGTCCTCTAGAACGAAATACAAAATCCTTGCTTTTTGTTCTGAGAAGTGGAAAGCATTTGTGCACTTCTGTGCAGGCAGGCATGACTGACACTTTCACAGGATGGGAGAAAGATTAAGATGGGGAATTTACATCTGGGACAAGGGCTCTGCTCCGAGTTCCTTAGGGACCTTAAACAACCACTGCGGCAAAACTTTTGAAGTTGGACCTAGGCGATTACTCTAGTGCCCACCTCAAAACAGCGATGCTAAATATATGCAGGTAGGTGAGATCTGTAGGCGCCCAGTGCCTGTTGCTCCACCCTTGCAAAGCATATGGAGATGTATAGTGTCACCTGGGAACATCCATAAGGCAGCGTGGCACTTGTGGTCTACAGGTTGGCCAGCCTTAAAGTAGTAACGGTGTGCTTACCTCGGAATCTGAAGCACTGCCTGTGTTTCTTTGTCTGGATTTCGGAGAAGCTATACATACCAAAAAATGGTTGTTTATTATCCAAGACATCATTTCTCCTATTTCAGGGGAACCACTAACCGGGGAAAGCGGGTATATGCCTATGCCTGTGTTCTAGCTCAGTATTTGCACTGATTTTACAGTGGAGTATTTGCGAATTCTGGATTAACTCCATGAAAGCGAAATAGTGGGCACAGAGATGAAAACCTGCAAGAAGGACAATGGGAAAAAATACCCCTTGTTTTTATGTCAGAAAGGTGGCAGCCATTCTTTTCTTCAGTACTGCCACTGATCTTGGAAGAGTTAAGAGAATAAGGTCGTTTGTTTTGCTGGGCAACACTGCCACTGTGTTTCCTTGTTTTCTCTTTTTATTTGTACCCATCTGCTGTGTCTGGCCATCTACTGCCGTATTCTTGCCTAGCAGACCCGCTCTCAGGGCCCTGAGCATCGCCGTAGCATTAGAAGACGCGCGCAGGTCTGTACCTGCATCCTGCGCTACGCGGGCACGAACCTCGTTTTGAGAATCTGTTCTAATTTATGACATACAAATCAGTTCCTCGGATTTCATACACTGACGGCACCAACAGCCGATTTTTCTTTGGTGGCAACCACTCTCTGTCGAGTCCTGTTCCCCTCTGAGTCTTCCTCCAGCAGTGACCATCTCATCCCTTCAATGGGAGTCAGCACAAAACCCCGAGTGTGTTTTCTTGTACGCAGGTCGGTAACAGCAGCAAAGAGCAGGAACACAGCTCTCTGAATTCGACCTTAAGGCGAGGTTTCTGTTAGAAGTGACTCACTGGTATCGCTTTACCAAGGCAGTCAGTTGTTACACTTTTCCTAACCCGTGTGCAGCCGATATTTCCAACAATATTTTTTCCCCAAACATTTCCTCCTGCAGTATCCTAAGGTAAACGGCAAAAATCTTGTGTGGGGGAAATGTACAACCACTACAGCTTTCACGGGCACCAAAATGCCACCCTCCCCCTCAGCTATCTCCCCTGCCCATCGCCATGACTAATCCTTATTCACATTACCGCGCTGGCCACACTTGCTAACGCAGACTAAAATTAGTAGCGTAAGACTCGCTTACCCGGCCCCAACAATGGGTTCAGTCCTAATGAGGAGTGTGACTAACTATTTGCCTTGACCCGTTGCGATCCCTGGTCCTTCATTTCAAGGGCTCGCACGGCACCAGGAAAACAGCAAACAGCCATTGGCAGCGTGTCGGAAACAAAAGGAAATGATTACTGGTCGCGGGTTTTTTGTCCACTCCCTTCTGCACAGAAGGAACGCGCACAGTAAGATTTATGGTTTTTCTTCCCTTGACTACTACCTGAAGCTTTCATGAAAATATATCTTTGGGAGAGATCAAAGTAAAAAACAACGTAGATGTGTTTGAGTTTCCTCCACCAGTCCAAAATATCCAAAAATGCCAGCAAGATCCTCAAAGAAAGAGCTGTAAAAGTAAAACACATTCCCAGTGGTGACATCTGTTAGTTTAAGGATTATTCAAACATCTCTAGAGTTCTCCAAAGAAATGCCAGGATGGCTTCCGACCGAAAGCCAGCTCAGACTGATATCCTCCTTGGCTAAATCTGCCACACAAATTGCGTTTCTGTATTTTGCTGGCACTGAGAAACCCACACCCTTGTCTTGACATGGAAATAAAAAGAACCAGAGGGAATTTAAAAATGTGTACGCTGGGTAACCAGTATAAACTGATATTGGGATTAGAGAAATACATTTTTTTGAAGTTGAGCACAATTGTCAAAGCCTAGGACAGCAGAAAACACATTTCTGCTGAGAGCACGTTTATCGTTTGGTGCAACACGGTTTCAATTTAAGAGGACACCAGCGTGATCGGGGGTCTATAAAGGAACAACTTCTCTCAGTTTGGGATGGAATGACTTGTTTTACACACGCCAACACGTACAAAGCCTGAACAAGCACACTGCTAGGCACGTGGACGGAAGAACAACCGAGAAGGACCCGCTGCAAACCACGCTGTAAACAGAAGCTGTAAGGCTACTCCAAAGTTCTCCATCATTCTCCATCTTCCTCCTACCTCTCAGGTGACATATGCAGACCACCTACAAATTCAGCCTCGCGGAGAGCGTTACATACAAGACACGGGCATTATTCCATTTGCATTAGCGTAAGAAGCCAGCTCACGCCAGTGGCGTTGCAGCAGTAATGATGTGAGGTTTAACACCAGCACCTCCACGCCCCACATGGAAATACCATGATGATTTCGTTACACCAGGAACTTCCTAGAGCCCGTAAACTGATGAATAAACTTCACCTAAGGATTCCAAGAGTATTTATAGCATTGAGAACATACCCATTAGAACTCGATCTTTCCAAAGCCTGAGCAGAGCTACTAAGAAACTTAATTTCGGAGAGATTTACCAATACATCAGTGAAATTAAATATAAGGAGACAGCATTTACCCTCATTCCAACGCATGATGTTTGTGAGCGATAATGATTTTTTCTCCTTTAATTAAAGTTCACTTTAAAGTGTTGTCTAAATAAAATGTTGCTATCACTCACACGAAGCTTTCAGAAACAATCACTGCGACTTAAAAGGCACTATAGGATATTTAGACTAGAGCTATCTCACAACATGTTGGCTGGCTGCTTTGTTATTTGAGCTCTAAATGTTAAACACGTGGAGGCAACATAAAAGGATCTTCCCTGTAAAGCGCATTTTCCAAATCCCCTCTATCTGTTATTTAGAACCCCATAAAGATCTGTGTGTGTCTACCCATCTGCAGCCACATTTATTTTTACATGTTTTTGAGTGCATATCTCTCGGTGTCATAAGGTCTTCATAAATAAATCAACCTACTTAGATCTGCATGCTTTGAATAACAAGTCAGCCACCGAACCAGCAGATGGATACATTTTTAATTAGGTAAGCAGTCAATGCCTTTTGGTTTGAGAACTCTCTTGTTTCTCTTAAAAAGATGGAAAGTAACCAGATTAAATCCAAAATTGCAGTGGGACAGCATAGTGGTTTGAATCTGCGTGTAGCTGCAAATCAGCTTAGAGCCCAGCCTGTGTGACAACTCGAACAAATGCAATATTTTATATCAAGCAAACCTCAAAGTGAAATATTTAAGGATCTTGCAAGAATACGTTGTAAACAATATGTATTTTTCAATAACACATGTGGTTACTTATGCAATCTTCTCACTTGAGCAAGACTCTCTGATCTTAATTCATTTACTGTGTTGCCTTTGCAATCTCTCAAGCAAAATATTTTTAAGCAGCAACTTTTAATTTACATAATCAGACATACTTTCCTGAATAACATGGAAGAAACTCAGAATTAACAACATCTTGTACTGCTTAAATAATCCGTGAAAAGAAACTTCAGCAGTTCCAGTTAACTTATTCCCACAAAAAGGTTTTCAGTTTTGGACTTGGAACAAAATTTAGCATAATGGGATATAGATACTGAGCTTTCCATACTCCTCTGAACTTCCCATCTCCAGGAATTCCAGGTAAATACTCCAGAGCACACCAGCTCGGGGAGGAAGGCTGGCCATGCTGGACCTCCATGTGCTGAAGACTTCCAAGAGCACCTTGCTGCCCACAGGGAAGGCCTGGAGCAATCTCTCCTACGGTCCCCACCTCACCTCTTCCTGATACATTTCCCCATTGGCTCCCATTAACCAAAACAAGGCTCTTTGTGTCCATTTAATTCTTCTGCCCCTAAGAGTTTGGAAGTTCCCCAGCCAGCACAACAGGCTGCGGCTACACGGGGTAAGGGGAGACACAACAACCACTCTGACTGCCCGGGCAATGCTGGCACTTCCACTCCTCCTTTCAACACAGAGGAATGACCAAGAGGTAGCATTTCCTAAGAGAAAATTAGGATTGTCTCAATGTGACCGAGTAGTCCAGAAGATTGTCCTCATGGCCAGGCTTCTCTGGCAGCTGGCGATCCATGGCTTCTCCATGGGAAAATTACTGCCTTCTGCTTGGCTAAAACCACCAGCGCACCACATTTGGCGGATGCATTGATCCCAGTTTGCAGCTTTCCCATGCACAATGCCCATACTTGTCAAAAGAATTTGAGCGCCTAATATAGGGGTCCTAGGTAGGTACCGAGGCAACAAAATAAATTTTTTTTGATCCTTATTCAGTTTTATGCTTACAAATAAAAAAGGATTAAAAAAAAAAATCACAGAGCAGAGAAAAACTCCAGATGTAAAATCTGATACTTAAAATAAATAGCCTAAAAATAAATGGACCGGGTTTAATCTTTGATGTCACTTCCTTGAATTTCATTATACAACACCTGAGGTGAATTTTTTCCACTCTACTTCAGCAGGCTCTTTTCCCTGCGTGTGCTTATGGTAAAATAATAACCAATTTCACATATGTTAAATAATAAAATTTAGTTCTATCATTTCTTTCTATCCCTTTACAGTTCTTTTCAGTTGACTAAATGGAAAATACTGTATCTCTAGAGCTGGCTGGAAAAGAAATAAAGGTCTGACTCTCATCCCACTTTTATGGGGTCTGTGCTGATGTAATTGCATGGATTTTAAGGAAATGGTTTCAGATTTGTGCCATTAGTTAGATCAGAATCTAGGCGGCAGTGCACCCTGAAAATACCCAGCTCTGTTAAAAGATTCAGGATTACTCTCAGAATTTTACATCCTGAAGCCTAATTGCACTGTGTAAAATAACATTTATTAAAGATCAGATATGAAGCATAACGATGGCAATTATTTGAAACTTTAGGATATAATATTTGCCCACTGGTCTACATGGGCCATTTCGCTTCAAAACTGTACCGGTACAGGAAATAAGATTTCTCTTATACGTGGTACTAGTTTATAGTCCTATTTGAAATGAAAAGTCTGCAAGATATATTCGTAGGGCACGCTGAAGATATATTTGTAGGGAGAATATTCGTAGGGCACGCTGAAGATGTATTTGTAGGGAGAATATTCGTAGGGCATGCTGAAGATGTATTTGTAGGGAGAATATTCGTTGGGCATGCTGAAGCCAACTTGTGTTGTTTAGAAATTCTGTTCAGCTGATCGTTATGGTCCTGTGCTCCAGTTTTCCTCGTGCCTAGTCCGAGATGCGTGTTGTAGCTCACAATCGACAGGGAAGGAAAATGTCGTAATTTCGCAGACGCTGCTGCTGAGAACTCACCCCCATTTTTTGAAAAAAGGCAGAAAATCACAGGGAGTGCTGCAGTGCCCTAGTGCAGCCCCAGCCTCTGCTCCCACCAGCCGTGCTGAAGAGCTCGCGCACAGGTCCCAGAGCCCTGTAGGCTGCCAGGCAGGTGAAGGGGAGAGGGGGCCCATCAGCAACCTGGGGGGTGTGAGGGCTGAAACAAATGGGATGAAAATGTCCTTGTTTTCTTTCAGCTCTAGGTGAACAAATTACAGCTCTGCTTGACAAGATGAAGGATAACGTAGTTTGACTTGTTTGCATTCAGGCGTTTTTATACCGGGATTTGGAGACCGGCACAGAGACTGCCCCACAGACCGCCGATACGGCATCACGCTAACCGGAGGAATAGACCCCGTTGGATACCCGGCACAGTCAATGCCCGGCTGTTTTGTACCGTTTCTTGGTAGGAGCCATGCAGCTAGTAGCTCACATTCCGTTTCGTAGGCAGCAGCGGACAGATGAACTCTTTCTGTTGAAACAAAGGGATTTGTGATCTATATCAATCTGATAATCGATACTGGTACGGCATCACGCTAACCGGAGGAATAGACCCCGTTGGATACCCGGCACAGTCAATGCCCGGCTGTTTTGTACCGTTTCTTGGTAGGAGCCATGCAGCTAGTAGCTCACATTCCGTTTCGTAGGCAGCAGCGGACAGATGAACTCTTTCTGTTGAAACAAAGGGATTTGTGATCTATATCAATCTGATAATCGATACTGGAGTAAGTTAGAATAGGATTATGCTTGTTCACTTCCAGGCCACTGTTTTGAACCACAAGAAGAACTGGAGTAAATTTCAAAACAATGGTTTTTGCTCTTATCTTCCAACCCTGTTCTGACCTCCTCTACTGGATCCTTTTTTAAGTAAAAGTGTGTAAGGGCCTGAGGAACATAATACTATTGCTTAATTTTGTCTGCCTTTCATTAACATTTATATGAGTTTATGCCATGCCTTTTACTGTTTTCCAGCTGATAAATGTTTTTTTAATATTGTGCACAGATCATTTTGCTTATAATCAAGGAAGGGAAATTAAGTTTAACATCTGAGAGCTTTAGGCAAAAATGTCAGGCGTGGACCAGAGGATCACATGAGAGTTGCAGGCTCCCTTTGTGCCCCAGATCGGCTGGTATTGTTTTGATGCTGTTGCGCTGGAGCAACAGCACTAACGTAATT
Source organism: Eurypyga helias (assembly GCF_000690775.1). NCBI lineage: Eukaryota > Metazoa > Chordata > Aves > Eurypygiformes > Eurypygidae > Eurypyga > Eurypyga helias. The sequence goes on along the minus strand of NW_010239543.1, from coordinate 30,875 downwards.
ATGAGATCAAGCAACATCTGGCGGGTTTGGCACCCAGCTCACAATCGATTGTTGGCGCGGGTCAAAGGATGAATGCGCCTTAAGTGCACGTTAGGGTGCGCAATCATAAAGCTTGCATTAGCGAGGAAGGAGGAACAGCAGCATTCTTGAGTTTCATCGCCCAACAAAATTGATGGCCCACAAAAGCGCAGTGGCACAACACACAAAAGTGACGATGCCAGAGAGACTGATGCGCTGCGGGCGGCATTTGACATCTTCTGGCTGCGGGCTGTTGTGTGTTGCGATTTATGTCACCGTAATGATTGATTACTTTCAGATCATTCCCATTCTACCATATCTCTGAGAATTTCCCTCTTCTTCAAACATCTTTTTGTTCCACAAGCCCTAGGCTGCAGATGGCATCAACCCACGCATCTCCATTGTTTGAAGCCCACAAGAACTCCACCATTCTTCGGGGGAATGCTAGTAGCATGAGTAGCTGGTGTCCAATCAAGTCCTCAAACTGGCTGCAGGCACTTTAACCTTTTTATCCCCTTGCTCTTTTAGGAATTTCGTTGTGTGCAACAGTTGCAACTCAACCGTGCCTAAAAATGTCATCAAGAAAGAAAATCAGAGAGAGAGACATTTTTCAGGTGATGGGAAAGTGCTTCAAGTGATGGCTACAGCTGCGTCTGTCGCACCTCCATAAGGGTTCTTCTGATCATGTTTCACAAAATGAATTATCCTCTCTGGCATGCAGCATTACAGCAGACTCGTGTAAAGGCAACAGGCTAAAGAACATGCTGGGAAGCCAAAAATGCCTCTGGGATGCTTATGCAAATCACCAGTTTTCTCTGATATCTCAACCATTCCGTATGACACATAAAATATCAATGACTCCATGTTCATATGATGGGAAAAAAACAGGAAATCAGGGCTTATATCAAGAAAACACTACATTTTTTTAATACCTTATTTTGGCAGATCTAACACGGCAGGGTATCAGGGGAATTAGTACAGTGGATAGTGAATATCTTAATGTCTTCAAATCACAAGCAGCAACTACACCAGACTTTATTAGTTTCTATTCTCTTCTTCGCTGGGAAGCAACTACACTGAGAACAACATATTTGCTACTACCTTAGCCACTGACAAGAAGATAGCCAAAAGGACTCCAAATGAACGCCGTCTGCCACATCTATCCCTCTGACTCGCTAAGTTTCCACAAAAGGCTTTTTCTGTCACTGCGTAGAGGCAGCACTGCTGCCCAGCGCGCTCTGCAGCTCCGTGCACTCGCTCTTTCC
>NW_010239543.1:0-29561 GCF_000690775.1 Eurypyga helias | reverse complement strand
CGGGAAAACGAGAAAAGAATAAACAAAAAGCCACAAGAAATCCTTCCAGTTGCACTTTCCTCAAGTAACATCCAACACTATTACTCAGATAGGACATGAAGAAGTATCAGAAGACCTTCCCTCAAAGCACATACTGATTTGGTTTTTAGGTAGGATGTAACAATTCTATAACACATTTCATTTATCAGCAGGGATCAGCTCCTGTGTAAAGCTGGTAAGGATTCAAGATGTAGGGCCGGCTGAGTCCTATCAGTGCTGTTCACCTGCCACACAAAGAGGTTTCAAAGTTATCGGGTTCCTGACTGAGAGAGTCGAGTAAGCACCACTTTCACTGTGGCACCGTGTACAGCATGGGCACCAAAAGCCAGTGAAAACTTCCAGCTGGACTCTAGGAGGTCTGCAAATACCAAACAAAATACCCAAAGTACTCACAAAATAAATTGAAACATTGACTGGAGAAGGAGGACAAGAGCAATGGGTCAGCTTGCACTGGCTGAAGTACAATTGATTGTCCTATTTCTTAAAAACAGAATTACCTTAAATTATGCTATTTAATATTTACATGGACAGCGTTAATTTCTCTGTTCTAGTTCAGCTCATCTCTTGCTTTGCTTAATTTTCATACAGGTAACTAGGGATGAAGATCCCTATCAATGGCTCCAAGCCTGGGTACGTCCTCAGAGCGAAGATTAGAAGCACTGTTCTGTGGGGATTTTTTTTCAGTAAGCGTCTGAGGAGTTCCTGTGAAAGCATTTAATGTAAGTGGGTCACCAAGAATGAAAGCTGTCCTTGGGCAGCCTTTGAACAGGCACAAATATGTTTTCCTCCTTATTTCTTTTTTCAGCAGAACGGGAAACATAAGCCCCTTCCGTAAGCAGTATTTCATTTTTAACAGGCTCCACAACTCCTCAGAAACCGTAAACAGGGCTGAACGAAATTCATATAGTTTCGAATACAGACACACCGGGCCTGATTCCCACTCAAATGAAGGTTTACATTATCTTTACACCCACTGTAAAACTGTTTTCACTGCTGGAATTGCAAGGAAGGCTTTAGTGCTGGGGAAACACGCAGACTAAATGTTTTGGGAGGGGAGGGACATGCTGGACACTGCCAGTTTAGCGGGAGGTACCATGCTGCGGGGACAGCACCGCCACCCGCAGACCGAAAGGCTTGACCTCACTCGGGTCGCAGCCCTGGGCTGACCCTACTGCACCGAAACCCAGCTCTCACTGGGTTACTTAAATGCTATGGATGTACGACTTCTCAGGTGCCAGCATAGACAGAGAAGGTGTTTCCAAAAAAAAGCAGATGAGCCTCTGCACCCTGCCGTGGTGAGCAGGCGCAGTCCTGGCCACCCCTTTTGCAGGAGAGGAAACAAGCCTGCAGCATCCCACGATATCACGTAGTGACCCAGCTCTTCGGCATAATAATACTAATCTTACAATGTAGATAAATGTAATAAAAGCTGGGCTAAATGAGTCAAGAAAAAAGGAGATACCTTTAGAGAATGTGTCTATGGCTTTCTTTTGTCACACTGCGTTTAGCTGGCTTCTGATGCCCTGGCAGCTGCTCACAGTTGAGCTACAGAAACTCTCAGGTAATAATAATTTAAACTGAGTACTTGCATAGCTGGATAAGGTGATGGGGAGGAGAGCCTCTCTTCAGTTGCTGTTGGCCCAGAAAATGAGTTTGACAGCTCAGTCTTACCAGCGAAGAGACCAAATGGCCATTTGGTTATTGGACAAGATGAGGTTTGCCCCAAATGCAACGGTGACTTGTGTTTTCAGAGAAAACTCCACATCCTTCACCAGTGCTAAGCATCAAAATTGCAAAAGGCAGGGACTTGCTTGCAATGTGTGCCCTTCTTCTCCCTGCTGCACAAACTACATCCTCTTCTCAGTACTGTTTTAATGAAAATCATGACTATGGCTCTTATTCAGCCAAGCACTTAAGCTTAAGTATTCACTATAAAAGCACCCCTCTTGACTTCCTCAGGATTATTCGTGTGCCTGCGTTCGGCATTTAAGCACTTAGTTGAACCAAAGCCCATAGCATTATCTAATGAAAACAACTAAATATATTAGACAAATACAAAATTTGTGATTGCCATTGCTGTGGAGCCCATTTTGTAGAATGGATCCCATTTATAGAATAAAACCGGGCAGAGGTTACTATTGTTATATCAGCTGAATCAAAACGAAGGACTAAGAAGTTCCAAATACAGTCACAGACTGGCTGAGGCTGGGAGGGATCTCTGGACGTCATCTTATCCAACCCCCCTACTCAAGCAGGCACCTACAGCAGGCTGCCCAGGATCATGGGCATACTTTTTATTTGGATATCATCTGTGAACGCTAGCAACACCATCAAGCTAAAAAAAAAATATATATATTCATCTTAGGAGTGAGTTTACAGATTCCTGACAGCACTGAAGTCCTAGCAAAGGACTGCAGGAGAACAGAAACAGTAGTGAACATCACAGAACAAAGTCTGACAGCATCTGATGTCCTAAGATAGAATCATAGAATCATTCAAGTTGGAAAAGTCCTTCAAGATCATCAAGTCCAACCGTTAAGCCAGCACTGCCAAGCCCACCACTAAACCATGTCCCTGAGCACCACACCTGCATGTCTCTTAAATCTCTCCAGGGATGGTGACTCCCCCACCTCCCTGGGCAGCCCATTCCAATGCCTGACAACCCTTTGGGTGGATAAATTTTCCCTAATATCCAATCTAAACCTCCCTTGGGACAACTTGAGGCCGTTTCCTCTTGTCCTGTTGCTTGTGACTTGGGAGAAGAGACCAACCCCCACCGCACCCTCCTCTCCTTTCAGGCAGCTGTAGGGAGTGATAAGGTGTCCCCTGAGCCTCCTCTTCTCCAGACTGAACACCCCCAGCTCCCTCAGCCGCTCCTCACAGGAATTGTGCTCCAGCCACTTCCCCAGCTCTGTTCCCTTGTCTGGACCTGCTCCAGCCCCTCAGTGTCTTTCCTGTAGTGAGAGGCCCAAAACTGATGCCAGGATTCGAGGTGCAGCCTCACCAGTGCCAAGTATGATAAATCATAAATCACCTTAGCCTAACGACTCGACAGTGCTCTTTTTGTGAAGGAATAACTCCTGCAAAAGGACAAAATCTTCTCTCAATTTAATCTGTACAGCTCTATTTCAGAATGATCATGGGGGACAGAGGGAAGATAGAATTGGATCTACTCTTCTGAGGAGAATAGAAGAAGCTGTACAACATTTTTTTTTAAGTAGACTAATTTCTTTCCTGGAAATTATACATTTTTGAATTTATTATTATACCATACAAATTCTATAGCACCTGAAAAATGATTAAATGCAGCAGAATCTGTCTATACCTTTACCACAGAATGAAGAAACACACTTTATGCAGAAATGACCCTCTGAAGGTATTATCCAGCATGGCACTGCACCGTGACTGTTGACAAGGACTGTGCAGCGGAGACAGTCTATCACCACGGAAAGCAGGATTGCCACCACAGCTTGTACCGTTCGCAGATCAGTCTGAGACCTGACACCGACAGCGCCTGTACCTTCAGTGTCTGACTCGAGGTCACAGGCAGCAGAACCTATGGGCAGGTGTGGGCGCTTCCCAAAACCAAAGCAGTCAGAAGAATGGAGTGGAAATACTCGTTTCCAGACTGCACATGCTTTCCAGGTTCCCTACAGGGGGTGTTGCTATACAAACCTGGAATAAGCTATTGGTTAAAAAGCAAATGAGAAACATCTACATGTTAAACACAGTTTCAGTAATATTTCTGTGAAAATAAGCCTTACCAGTAGGCTCAGCATCCAGGCTTCCTTTTTTGTCCCTTCTTCCAAGTGGAAATAAGCCTGACACGCGTACCCGTGTCTGACTTTCTGATTCATGCTGACAAAAAGAAGTAGACATTAAAATAAAAATAACTCCTAAAACTTTTCATGTTTCCACACTCCTGCCATGTTTCAGATATTCATGGAGAAGGCACATCTTATCCGGAAGCACAGCAAGGATTGAGCAGTGTCCAGAGTGTGTTCTCAGGAAAAGAAGAATCTGGAGGTAACTCCGTTAAAAATCAAACAATATTCTTGCATATCTGACCGGCATACAGCTCATAAAATCTTTCCCTGAGAAGAATCAGTATTACTGCTCGGTTACTGCTACCTTCCTTGCATACTGTCCTGGCCAACTTACTTATTTTATTCCATTCAGAAGGATGTTGTGTTAGGGCCTGCGGACACGTGTATGTAACAGCCATAAAAATCACAAATACATTCGCCACCCCTGACTGAACAGGGTTAGTGAAAAGAAATTCTTCATGTTCTGTACGATTTCTCCCTGCCTTCAGCTACTTTAACAGAAGCAATTGTTTTTCTTTCAACTGCACCTGTAACACAACCACTACATTTACCCTTGAAAACGTCTGCCTGAAAACTACCTGTCTCCCAGGGCTAAAGAGCTGGCGTTTGGGGTTTTTTTTCCCCCAGATCAGAATCTTTTTAACATAAAAGGTTCAAAGATTCTCTTTGGATGGCTGCAGCCCTGCACAGGGTGAGCCAGCGATAAGCAACCCTGCCGTAATGGTGGGCTTTCCGCTATTCCCCCTCCGACGCAGGATAAATGTCCTTTCCTCACTCTGTGGAGCACTCGATTTCCCACAGAATGGTTCATTTCTGCAGAACTCTCCAGGCGCACAAGCCATTCCGTACTAGTGAGCTCTGCACATCTTATTCATGGTAATTACGCTCACATCTTTGATCTCCGATGAGATCTCTTGTGCATATTTTGTTCTATTTATGTCTTTGATCTTGTTAGTCGCTTTTCCCCCTTTTTTTTTTCCAGTCGCCTGTCTTTTCATTTGAAAGACATTCATCCTACCTCACTTTAAAGACAAAAGGTGAAACACTGCCGCGTGTATCCTGAGTAACCTTGCAGAATATCGGTAGCACCGGGCGGTTTGTGAGCAGAGCGCATCCCCGTTTCGCCTCCCGGTTTAAAGGAGCAGCAGCACATGGTGCTGCTCACGTCAAGAACGCACCCAGGCAGCTGAAAGTAATACGTGGTGCTGAGACGAGCAGATTAAGAAAACCCCAGCCTGGTTATTGTGATGGCCGCAGTGACAGCAGATTACCCTGGCAGAGAGGAGACGCGCGGGACCCACTCGTGTGCATGACCAAATCTGCTCTCCATGGCAACTGGCGAGGGGCAGGGGGAGAGCGCGGCAGGAGCCCTGCGCCGAGAGGGGCACGCGGTCCCACCGCCCTCCCACTGCCCCGGCCAGGCTTCGCCGCCGGCTCCGTGACGGAAAGCTTCAGCCTCCCAAGCGCCCTTACAGGAGGTTTGCCCCACACACAGGCATCGACAAATAAATCAAAGATACCAATAAATAGTTGCGGCTTCCCAGGTGCTTGTATTGTTAATACTGAAATACTAAAAGCATCGCAGCTGCCCCGCCGGCATCCCGCGCGGTGCTGGCTCTGGTGCTTAGCAAGGAACTCCGTGGGCCCATAGCACTGGAAGTCAATGGGATTTGGATTTATGGTTGAGAATAAAAACGCAATACTGTTTTGCTAAAGCTGGTTCTTCACGAGGTATCAAAGCAGAACAGAGGAGTAAAATTTCCAGGGCTCGGAATCACTACAGTAAGATGACCTACATTTACTACAGCGTTTCATGGGGATTAAGCTGAAAGACTAGAGGGGTCTCCAATTATGAGAGAAAAAGCGTTGGTAGGTAAGCGCTGCGAAAAACAACTGCCTCCAACCCCACATTCGGTCACAACTCACAACCACTTCTCTGCTGTGAAACAATTGGCACTTATCATTCCTCTCCACTGTGCCGGCTTGGCTAAAACTGCAGAGGACTGACAGAGATCCGTGTGACAGAACCATGCCGAGCATCCTCTGCTCACGCTGTCGCCTCGCAGACAAAATCTCATGTCAATAATAAATTCAGACTCATCACAGGAGGCTACAGGGCTGGTTAAGGATGAATGACAGTTTCCATCTGAGAATTTATATAGATTAATCAACACTTTCGCACTAGAATTTCTCAAGCTATGGGAAACATGGATGAGGGGCAGAAGGGTTTGTCGGGGAAGTTGTTTCTAAATGCCAAAGTATTTACCAAATCTCAGTGCAATTCTGAAGCAGCCACATATGTTCATACTACGTTCGGGCTCTGAAAAGCTCATATAACCATGTTTGGCTGCCTCTGAAGCACACAGAAGTTATGGTAAAGCTGCTATGTTGTGGTAACATGAAGCTACCAGTGCCACAGTCTCTGCTTGCAACGTACATGTAATTCATTTCTGTGAGCTCTCAATTATCTCTCTACTCATCCTGTCGTGAAAGTGGAGTTATTATCTCAGCAGGGAATATAGTGTCACATTGCTTACTTTGCACAGGTCCCTCTCCATGCGACTAATCCTTCACTCATGGATATAAAGGTGCTGGTTTTGATTGCTAAAAGCCCTCTGAAAACAGAACCTGCAACTCCCAGGTCAGCCCTAATCCAATACAGGGGTCACAAAAAGTATGAGTAAAATCTCTTCTTCGGGTTTTTTAATTATGCATAAACAGGAATTCACTAAAAGATGAAGGTGGTGGACAAAAATTTCATGAGAATAAAGCTAAGAAGATACAATGTTGTCAGAATATTATTATTTTGAAAAAGGAAAGACAGGAGTTTCAAGTCATTTCAGTCTCTGTTCGATTGCCTTAATTCCAGCAACACAGAGCAAGTGCACGTTTGCTTTGCGTTGGAATTCATCCTGACCTCCTCAGAAGCAGTGCTCGTATTTTCTCCTGCCTTCCAAAAGCATATTAAAAATCCCACTTTCGTATTGTGGACGAGCATTTTCCAGGCTACTCTCATCTTTCCTGAAAGCAGAAGCAGTGAATACTTTGCCACCAACACCTTTCTGCTGCCGGGTCCCCCCCTGCAGCTGATGCGCCTTCTTACCCTGAGCTGCGAGTCGTGCAGCAATTATACCATTCGCTGTCTTTGATGGTGTGCAGACATCCCAACACAATGCTCTATGGGAAAATCCTTTCTGTTCAAATCTAAGATAAATGGAAAGAAACCTCCACGTGTGTCATCCCCTTGGAAAAATAATTCTATGGCATGGGAGCCTGTAAATCCTCATTTGATTTGATGTTAAAAAAAACCCAAATAGACAAAAGATGGTTTAAATCTTTCCACATGTGCGTTTCCACAATCCCAGTAACAAGGGTTCCACCACCACATTTCAGAAACGCTTTCATGTTCTCAGCCGTGGCTCAGTCAGACAGGTTTCTCCAAATCCATCCCTCCTGCCCCATTTTAATCACTGAGTCGTTAAAAAAAATAGGACAAATGGGATCCCCAGAGGTCTAAACTGAGCACCCTGTCTCCAAGCAGGATAGCATCCAGACACCTGCTAACCTCTTCTGCAGAAGATGGAGCGAAGAGCTGCTGTAATACGGGTGCCGCCTCCTCTCCCCCAGCACCGACACCTGCTCACCTGCCCACCGCGGGTGGGTTCCTACCCTGCTCCTGTCCCACAGGGGCAAAACGCCTCCCGGCTCCACACCGGCTTTCCCTGTGTTCCCGCAGAGCCCGCTTGTTTACCAGGGCTTTGAGGGGAACCAGGGGTAACGGAGCAGCAGGCTCCCCCTCGCAGGGTGCCCGCTCCCCGGGGCGGAGCTGCGCAGGGTGCCCCCAGCTCCCGGGGGCTGCCAGCCCGGGGTGCTCCGCGTAAACCCCTCCGCCAACCTCCTCCGGCAGCGCCCACAACTGCAGGTAGCGAGGGCCTCGGCAAGGCCGTCAGGCCATGCCGCTCCCAGCTGCAACGCTTCCGGGAGCGAGCAGCATTCCACGAGAAAAACGAGGCATTTTGTGTCTAGTAGGGGGAATAATGCGCTGCTGCATCCGTGCCTGGGTCGCACGGAGGGAGAAGCGATGCCAACGGGAATTCCCGGTGCTGGAGGCAGGGAAGGGTGGGCGGCGTCGGGAGGGTACAGGGATCAGAGATAAGGGTGTCCGGGAGTGTGGAAAACTGCCAGAAACCCTCTTGGCTTTACAGCATTTCTGCCATTTGAGGAAAGTACATAAAACACAGTCTTTTATAATTTCTTTGCATGTGAAGAACACCGTGCTCCTCCAGTTGAACATATTTTCCCTTTTAACCATTGTCCGTCTGCTCAGGGTACGTATAGACACTCAAACACCGAAATACACATTTTCCTGAATAATATCGATGAATCTATATCCCATATCCGTCTGTACACTCTGTATTCACCTAGACAATTTATGTTCATACGCTGCCATAACTTGCAGGTATTTCAACATCATTTGAGACCTCTGCCAAAATCGAATAGCACCAGGAAACTGAAAGCATTCAAGTGAGAGAAAAAACTTAAGTGAAGAAGCTCTATTTTTATCTTTCTCCCCAGAAGAGTTGTGGTCATTTTAGACAAGATTCACAAGTTCAGGCTTTTTGATACCAGATTTTGTGATTTTTTTCCTCTTCTGCAGAAATATTCAGTCAAAACATTTTGGCTGCAACAAAAGGGGTTAACGACTGTTAATGCCTTTCAACTACAAAGATTTACATCACGATCATTTCTTCGCTGTGCGAATTTCATGTCTTGGAAAAGTATCTTGATTTCAGATTGAATACAATGGTTCAGCACTATCATTTCGGCCCCCGCCCTTTCCCTCTCGTATGGAAATAAAATTCATAATTCTTCCTGTCATTTTTACATATTATACTCATGTCATCAGGAGTTTTAAAGTTTCTTTTTTTAAGGTAGTTACTGGCGGTATAATAAAAGAGAGAAAATTAATTTCCTGTAGTTTGAATCAAAGTGCCCCAGTGTCTCAAGATGCAACGCTATAGTAAAACCGTAAAGTTAATGGAATATTAAAATCTGTCAGTTGAGCTTCTCAGGGAAAAATAGTTCATCGTCTGAGGATTGAGAGCATGATGGTAAAAGGGGCTATGTAAATCACCAATTAGCTGCTCAGAATTAAAATGCGAGAGGACCTGTCCTTTCTGTTTACAGAAATGAGAGCTGTAGCACAACAATCAAACGCTCCTTCTAATTTTTAGGTAAATAACAATTACCGATTCCTTTTATATATGGTGTGGCAATAACAGTGTTCCAAACACAAACAGTTTTTCCGTGCCTTTGCTGGAGTGATTAAAATGTTGAAGGCATCGCGGTGAGTCCCCGAGCTCCTTGACAGCTGTCATTGATATTGAACACAACTATAACAGCCAGAGAGAGCTTTATTGGTAAACCGTCCTGCGTTGCCACAAAGGCAATCTCACCATTTCACACGGGCATCTGTTGCCATATTTTGGAGCTTTATTCCTTCTCTCTCGGACGGAGAGGGTGCTTTGGTGCCATGTGCAATTTCTCCCTCTTTATCAATACCGTTTGGTGAGGCTTATGCCACCAGGGCTCGGAAGGTTTTGTTTGCAGGAAAATGAGCAAGGAAAATACATTTTTGCCGAGTATAATGGTGTCTTTCTGCGCTAGTCATGTGCAACAATAGAGCTGAGGGCTTCTCAATAGGGAGCGGTGCGACTTCAGTGTTTCAGTATAAATGCGCAGAGTTTTTACGAGAAGCGCTGTACCCTTCCAATTTACATCTTTTTTATGGTAGGAAGAGGAGAAAGCTCCATCACAATGAGCTGAGGCTTCACTCGACAGATCAGCCAGCCCCCACGTCTGGCCGTGCGCAGGGGCAGCCGGGGCAGCGCCCGAGCCCCCTGCCAAAGGCAGCCCCTTCCTCGCCTCCCCACGCCACGCTGCCCATCACGCCACGGCCCCTGGTTTTCATCCTCACAACTGCCCTGGGGCGGAGGGAACCACGTTGGCTCACTTGCTACGCTTTACAGCCCACAAAATGAGGCGGAGGGAAACACCATTACCTGCTCAAAATCCCCCAGGCAGTCTGTGACAGGGCTGGGAGCTGAACCTCAGCTTCCCAAATCCCTTGTCTAATGGTGGGGCATCCCTGACCTCTCTGCCCGCCTGCCCCAGCAGCCCACCTGCGCCCCAGGCAGACCCAACCTCAGAATCCCCTGGCCGTGGGTGATGCTGCCCTACATACTGTACCTGGCCCAGCCACCCTCTGCAGCTCCCCAGGTCCCCCAGGTCCCTCACCAGCACAGCCCCAGTACGCAGCAGCAGCTCCCTAGACATTCCAGCACCCATCCTGGGTACCTTTAACACCTCTGCCTTCCTTCCCTGAACCTCCTCCACATTTGGAGAGCAGTGTGGCTGCAGGGATGTACCCGCACGACGCGGCTTTGGGTAGCAGGAGAGACACGGTGTCCCAGGGACCCGAGGGGGGGAGGCTGGGACAAGACCTGGGATTAAGTTGCACTGAATATTCTGACCGGGGAAGAAGTGATGGAGCCCAGATGTGTCAAAAACGTTTGGATGTTTGTGCTGGATGCGCCTGGAATGATAACCAGGTTGTAGGGTACAGGTTTCATCTGCTAACAGCTGCAGTGCCTCTTGGCTTCTCCCACACCCCTCAGAAAACGGGAAATCAGGAAAGAGGGATGTCAATCACGAAGACAGGGACTACTGCAATATCTAAAATATGTATACATCTTTGGGTGCTGAAAGCAGTTAATAGCAACCTGTATTTATACAGCTCTAATAAACCAAAAAGAAATCTTAAGAACAGCGTGATTCGAACAGACATAGAAGTGATTTCTATTCTCTCAGTTCAGATAATGCACGCCTTCAAATCTCTCTGCACCAAGCAATAAGTCATTCCCTTTTCTGAAGAAATCATTGCCTGAAAAACATTTCTAAGTTAGAGAATGATGATGTCTTTTCTATGCTCTGCACCTTTAAATCCGTCAGAGTACCACTATCCCTTTTATCTTTACTGTGTTCATTCATGCGTGCGGACGCGCACACTGTGTCATGGAGAGTGCGGCACGTTCCTTCCTGTTTGCTGTTTTTAAATACAAGATAAAAGTTATTCGGACTGCAATGATCTATTTATTCTTCAGTGAAACAGATAACGCTCCATCCGCCACTGCGACGCGTTCGTGTTTGTGGTGCAGCGCAAGAGCGGCACAAAGGAGCTCCACAGCTCGAGCTGGTTAGAAAATAGATTTTCTGTCCTGCAAAACAGCCCAGGATTTCTTCTTCTTTGTTGTTGCTGTTCAGAATCAGGGCAAAAAGCTACATTTCTGAATGTTTTCACATGGTGCGATTCTAGGGGAGGGAAATTGGGCTTTGTTTGATATATCAATCCTCTTCATTTTTATGTAAAATGCACATTGGAAACCAAAAGCATTTTATAGCTACACATTTGCACTTCAGAAATGACAAAACCCGGTTGACTTGGATTCCCACTAATTCCCACTCCCTTTTTCCTTGTCTAGTTCCCATTTTGTGAAGAAGGGCCATTTTGCGAAAGTACTGTTTTCTACTTAGGAGCTGTTTTTTTCAAAAGAGAAGGAAAAAAAAAAAAAAAACAAAAGAGAGACCAGCTTCAGGTAAACAGAAGAGCCTCTGAGCAGTTAAAACTGTCTATCTGCACAATTAAAATGCAAGCACAGGGCCTCAACACTTGCTCTTCCCTAATTGCCACGCACAGCCAGTAACTTCTTACAATGTGCAGGAGGTATCTGCATGGATTTAGGTGCTCCCAGGATATCGCCTAACCCCCACCTTCAGATCTGCTCGTTTCACTGTTACGAGGCATCCTCTTAGATTTCAGACTATCTGGAAAAGCTCTAGGAAATTCAGCACTATTCCAAAGAATCAGCCCCATATTAAGTTAAAAAAAAACACCCAAAAAGAGTGAACAGAAGTACTGTTGCATTAAAATAAATGGCTAGCAAGTGGTCCAAATAAAGCATTGCTATCTGATGCCTGAAAACAGATTTGACTGAAAAGGTATGCTTTCAGACTAAGAAAGCAGAAAAAACTAATTAGACAAGAAGCAACCGTGAACAAACATGTTAGCAGAATCAATAACTGGAACTGATCAGCTATTTCTTTAATTGTGCCAGCTGGGCTCTGGCGATGTGCTTAGAGGAGCATAATTACCCGTTTCAGTTGTACGGCAGCGTTCTTTTTCTTTTCCTATCCTTTTATTCACCCTCCTTTCTTTTCTTTTACGTTAGGAGCTGGTCATATGCCATTAGAGAAAGAAAAACAGGGCTGAGAAATTAGTGGAAAATGGGCCATCCTCATAGGTAAGATGATATTATACAAATAATTAGAAGTAGCCCTGAACAGTTCTGCCAAATGTGACCTAATAAGAAAGTGAGCCATCAAGGAAATGTAACTAATTTCTTAATGTAAAAGGACATCGTGTGTGCTGTGTGCAAAGCAGCACTGTAAAATAAAATAAAGTAAAATGAAATAGAGACCGTTCTCTTTCACATCTCGACATGCGTACCGCGGGTTGTTCTAATTTGTAAGGCTGTGACTGATCCAGGCGCAGAGTTCTGCTACTAAAGCACTGAAGTCCTCGCTCCACAGCTGCCTGCTACCATTAGAAACCAGGACAGACACAAAATGAAGCACAGAAAGGAGAGGGAAAGCGGAGAGGAAAGAGAGAAGGGGCTCGCTGATTAATTACCAAGCCAAAAAAACCAACTCACCCTTCCTTGACTGATGTTTACTCGTCTTTAATTGACAGCAAAACAAAAGGATTTAATAACTTCAAGGCTCTTATGGGCAGCTCCATGGAAAATCCATAGCGGTGCAGAGGAAGCTTGGCTTTTTTGATCTATAGCATTGGCTAAATGGGTCTCCATTAGAGCAATGGCTACCCCGAAAAGTGAAAATTAAAAAGTGAAATATACATTTAATCAGCAACAGGCTAATATATCAAAAGAGTCGGCCTATCCCAACAAGAGGCCTGATTCAAAACACATTGACGTGAGCAGAAAAAAGATTCATGCCCCACAAAAGCTTCAGCTCAGAAACTTGTCCAAAGCTGATCTAAACCCTGAAAGCCTCAGAAAACCAAGACTGGTCCTATTTTTCTGGTTGCAGGCAGGTCACCTCCCCATCACAGGAGCCGTCCTAATTGGTGACATGACCCAGAGAAGCCCGGCGCTGTGCCGGGGGAGGCGGGGGGGCTGGGGTGCACCTTGCCACCCTGGACTGCCCCATCGCCTCTTCACACTGACCGCTGCTGCTTTCTCCCTCTCGTTCACATGCACCTTCTCCGAAGCTGCCAACCGCACACCCAAAGGGAAAACCCCTTGGGGGTGTGGTGGGAAGCTGAAGGGAACCACGGGGAGCTGGGAAAGAAGTGAGATGCCTTGGGTTGGGATGTAAGAATAGGCTCCAGCGAAGGCCAGCGGCCTTAACCCACAGTCCTCATAGGGCAGGAGGCAAACTGGGCTGTTCTCCCGGCAGAGCGGGTCCCCACAGCCGGGGTTCGTCCCCAAAAGCCGGCAGGACGCACTCACGCGCCGGCAGTCCGGGGCTGGCTGGTGCGTGCCAAGGAGCCTTGCGTAGGTTGGTATTTTATCTGAGGCAGTAGTTCTATGCTTAATTTCATTTTTCCAGCTGAAGCGATTTAGCTTTAGTGTGTGACACATATGTCTTTTGATATGGAAAAGAAACTTTTGTGAGGCGATATTCAAAGGGGTCTGCATTTATGTGGGCAGTTACTTCTGGCAGACGTCAGCTCTTTACCGAGAGGAGTAGCAGGATTTAGAGCTAATTAGGGAAATTATAAAACAAAAAGGTATTCTCTAACAGTGAAAGATTCTTCAATCAAGATCAGTCAATCATCCTGACAAGGAAAATAATTGAAGATTACTTGGTGAGAGAATAAAAATGCATGACACGGGGTTAAGTCCCAACAAAGTTCGTGTTATCTCTTACCATAAGTGTCTGTACAGGCACTTAGCATTTATATAGTACACATAGAATATCGTAACAGAAGATCTCCATTTCATCTTTCAGTCTTTCAAAAAGTCTTTAAGTTTTGGATCATTTAAATCTTCACTGATTATTCATCACTACCACATTTTCAGATAGGAGATGCTAAATTAGCTACTTACTATGGATGATATTCACCGTGCTGCTGAGCACAGCCTCGGAGCAAGCCTCGCAGAAGCAGGGGATGATAATGCTCTCTGTGCTCATCCTAGGCATGATGAGCTCCATTTCAGCACTCAACAGGCTCTCACAAAAGGTGGTTGTGGGGATGGGGGGAGGAGGAATGAGTATCAGGTGTTACCAACAGCTGCCAGCCCTAGTGCAAGTGATACAGAGCAACCTTCCACGGACTTCACCCTCAAAAAGCCAGATTATGCCACAACAAACTCAGAAGGGACAAATTTGCCCAAATCCCATCAAGGCATTGATTAGATTTCACTGAAACCCATTTTTACACTAACAACAGTCCTGGTTTGGTTGTCCATCCCTAGGCCCAGTTCAGGCTCATTTCCACAAGTGTGTTGAGGGATGGAAGGACAGCAGAGCTAAGCCCGGGATCGCCCCAGCTCCAGGAAGACCACATGCTCCCACCGACAAACCACGCCTGTTCCAGGTACCAGGTTCCCGGCATCCCAGGCAAGAGAGGAGGCTGACAAGCTCAGAGCAGCTTGGAGGAGGATGTTTAGGCACACAGGAAAAAGGGAGATAAGAGATTTCTCACTCCTCCCTTTCAGCAAAGACTCCTTGTCGCTCTTGTCCGGTGTGGGGTGGCTTCATAGGCTGGGAGGAGATGCCCTAAAGAGTTTGGCAGAAGAGGAGTCCCTGGACAAGGCAGGTGGGATGCTGGTCCCTGGGTCCGTGTTTCAGGAAAGCGGCCTGGCAGTCTGCTGCCACCACGCTTCTGGGGAAAAGCAGCCCTGAGGGCTCCGGATGATGCAGTATCACCTTAGCTTTGTACGAGTTGAAAATTCCTCTTTGAGTTGGTATTGTTGCTGTTTGTATTGCTATTGTCCCCGGAGGCCGGGCTGAAGTCGGGTCCCGGCGGGGCCAGGCGCTACACAAGCATATGGCCAGAGACAGCCCCTCTCCCCGCGGGTTTACAGCCTAACCGGACCAGGCAGACCCAATTAGCATCACTCCTGCTTCCCAGGTAGGAAGCTGTGACATAGAGGGATTTCACCAGGAGCTGGGAACGTGTTTCTAAAATACGGTTTCCAGGCTTGCTGGGTCTCAGAAGCAGAATTATACTCGGCCTTCTCCTACCACGAAAATACGGCCTGACTTTGGAGTGACCTTCAGAGCCTGGGATACAAAGGGAGCATTTGGCCTCATTCAGAGCATGAAGCCCAGCCCCGGTCTCACAGCCTGCTGAAACAACCTGACAGGCTTCTACGTCTCTAAATGCCAAGGTGAGCATTTACTTTGAAAGGGAAAACGTTTTAAAAACAAAAAACAGCTCTGAGAACTGTTAAGCAAAGCTGTCATCTGTAAATTATTCCTTTCTGCTGGTATATTTTTTTTCCCTCCTGTAGTATATGATCTGAGAGCTAAGTACAGCAGTCAATATGTAGTAATCAGGCTAATGATTGTCTAATAGCTAAATTAGGAGAGTGACTCTTAATCATGCAATATGATGCCAATAGTCTAGCACCGAAATCCAGACATGAAGCAAAACTCTTTGATTACACTTCATGTTTTTAAAGACCTAATTAACTTTTATAAGACTTCTTGATTTTTAAAATCTCTTAAGTGAACAGAGTGTAACATCAAAACTCTGTAGAAAGCAGCAAATGTGTTTCGCTGACATATCACTTGCTAGGTCTACCGAGATGGTAGACCTCCAAGCTGTTAAAAATATGGAACCCACAAACATATATAATGTTACAAATCTTTTGGTATTTGTTTTAATTTTTCTATAAAACTAAACTCCCTAATAAATATAATTTAAATGGTCTTGCAGAAATACAATCCATTAAGCACTATGTAATCTACTCCAGGGCCATCTTACAATGAACCCTAAGTGGATTTGTCCAGTTGAAGCACAGAGAAAAGGTAAAGGGAAAATGAAGAAAAAAAAAGAAGTAAAATATAGACAATATAAAACATGGAGAAAAAGACAAATGAGCCTATGCAATCTCCATTCTGTGCACTAGTATATTTGATTAGTCATGTACCAGTTCTATCATTCATATTAGGAGAGAGCTTCCATTAAATTAGAGTGATTTCAAATCCTTTATTACAAATCTGTTGAACAACTTCTAATGAAATACGAATACAGAGATTCTAGTTTTAAAACAACAAAATCTCAAAATCTACTTTGCTGAAATTACTGACAGTGGAACAGGGGAACAGTCTGGCCTCAAATAAGATTATAGTTCTTGATGCCACAAAAAAAAAAAAAAAAAAAAAAAAAAAGGTATAAGTGTCCTACCAGAGAGTTACGTGCAGTCTGGGTGATCTTGCAGGCTTCCTGCCAGAAAAGCATTTCGGAAGCCAAGGGGAGTTTCCCATAGTAAAAAGAAATAAGCTGTAACAATAAGCTGTAACACCTACATCTAATGTTCACTCAAATCAGTGCACAGACTTTTGCATGAATATAGGAAAAAATGAGTGCAGTTACTGCAGCAGAAGACCATTCTTCTTGCTTAGAAAATGATTCTGTTGACTTCAACAAACTAACTGCAAGGTTACGGCAAGAGGGGTTTGGCCATCGCTGCTGCAGAGACCTAGGGAACACCATGGCAACCAAGAAAATGGTTTCAAGGGAAGGAGGAGGAAAGAAATTTAACATGCTTTTCCCCTACCCACATATGGAACTTGCTGAAGCTTTGACACTCACTTCACTCACGTCCAGTTTGCAGGGAAGCTACAATGCACCCTCTCATTTGAAAGGAACTTTGGATTACTCTCCATCCGCCCAGATAATGAAAACAAGATCCACAGGTACTACAACAGTTCAGAAATCAGATAATGAACTGAAATCATATGTTTCATGGATTGGGCTTTCTCTGAATCAATTTATATTGTGTATTTTGCTGGGAGACTGACCCAGATTCCATACATTTTTTTAATTACTGGAAAATCACTTCAGCCAATTCTCCAATTATGCATGACATATTTCATCGTTGTTCAATATTAAATCATAAAGGGAAGAAAAAAAGGAATGGTGAAGTGTAGGAGTTAGCATTTCACTTCCCCACACTGACTGCAGAAATTTACTGAATGCTTATGCCTAGTCTTTATATGTGATTAGTCTGATGGGTCACTAAATTGCCTTCAGATTACTAGGTCCCAAATTCAAAAGCATTTCTTCTATTATTCTTACTTTAAAATTCAGTCTCCTGTTTTTTTAACAAAGGTGCAAGTCAAAATAGAATTTTATAATATGTTATAATATGTTTTCCCTGGCCCCCTGCCTGCAGTTGTTTGGATAGCTGGCAGAGCATGGTATCTGACAGGACAGGAACAGTGTGGATAGTTTGCCATTCCTAGGGAGATCTATCTTTGGCAATAAATTTGGACTGGATGTCTGCTAGTTGAGTGTGTCAAAACTGTGCCAAAAGCACTTTTGGATGTATAATAATAACAAATGAGTGTTGCACAGCATTAGTAGAGGAATTCTAATATGACCTGTCCATCATTTCACAGTAAGTTCTTTACCATGTTACTGAATTTATGTCTCATAATAAATTAACCATATCAAGTACTTCATCCCATAGGTTCAGAAAAATAAACATACATAAGCCTAGGTAACTTCCATGCCAACAGAACAATGCCCACATGCCTGCACATTCCTTTAGCATACAACTCAAACAAACACCAGTCTAAAAGCCAAATCCATGGCTGGAGCAGGAGGGCACATCAGAGCACAATCCGCAGAGCTGGGCACGCCATCAACCGCCTGCTAGCCTGACATGCTGTAGAAATCCGCAATTAATGGCACATATAAAAGTTTGTTCCACATTCCGCTATACTGAGTCTGTACCAGCCAATCTAAAAGGGCTTATCTTTATATAGTTTTCCAGTCTGATGCAGAAATGTAGACAATAAATCTCGGTAGGAAAAAGATGACTTAATCGCTATGAGAATCATGCCAATACTTTATGGTACAGCAGTCAGCGTTCCTACAACAGTAGCTACTGTTCACAGCAAACAAACACATATGTGAAATGTATGTTTAGTGAAAAACCTCATAAATATATGAATAGGTAAATACCCATGAGGATTTTGGCATCTCCAAATTCTGAGAGCATTTGTGAGAACAGTCGGGTTGGTTTGCCACACCATGATGGTACCACGGAACGATCGGTACAGGCAAGGAGGCACACGTGGCAGCCCAAACAATCGTCATGCTCAAGGAAAATTTACACCATAGAATTTACACCATGAACCGCAGGGGAAGAGTCATAAAAATCTTCATTTAGAAAATGACAAGTCACCCAAATCCAAACTTTGCAAAGGAAAATACACATTAGTTTTACCTGTTTTTTCTAAGAATACTTAAGGAATTTGGTCTTTTAGAAGGGAGGACAGCTCCGAACAGGCTCTGTTATATCCATGATTAAAGTGAGACATGGCTAGAAATCTAAGAACCAGCTTTCACCCATCAGCTTTATATGGTCTATAGACAGGAGAAACGTTTCACAACATTAGGTTTGAGAATGCCGGCCAAAACTCAGAAATCAAAAACTAGTCCAACTTTAAGGAACGCCAGGAACTCATCCTTTCGAAGCCAATGAGTTACAGGTGAGACTACTTGCCAAAAAGCCTATTTTTAAAGCTGCTTAAACATGGATTGGAAAGGGGGGTTTGAGCAGTGACCTGCAGGCACTGACCCCAGGGATGGCGTGAGGGGTGCATTCAGGAACACCAACCAGCCGAAGCAGAAATGCAGCACATGCTGGCCTCTGCCACGAGGAGTGCTTCTGGAGGTGTCCTACGGCGAAGAACAGCGCAGGACGGTGGGTGTAAGATGCTATAATTAGCAACGCGTGCTTCACAGCAACACGGCCTATGGACAGCGAAGTTATCTGGGAAGTCCGCTGTGCTGCGTACAGCGACGTATTTCTCCCAGCGCAAGGAGGGAATTCCTTTCCACTTCATTCACGGCCTTTCAAAAACACTCGGCATGGCCTCTCAGGAAGAGTCACTGCCAGCAGCTCCACACGGTGTGCAAGACAGGCTGTAACTCCCCTCCACCCAGAGAAGAGCAGGTACCTTCTGAGAGAGACTGCACAGCGCAACTCTCTGAATGGAGCAGCAGGCAGGCATCGAGCCAGGGTGCAGCCGTGATTGATGTGCACTTTGTGTGCTTTGTGGCTCGCTCTATGATACTTCTAAAGGAAAAACTCCGGTGGAGTGACTGGCGCGTCAGCTGTGCAGTTTCCATCACCGGCAACGGGAGCGGCACAGCTCGACTCTTTCAGCCCCGCTGAAAAGGCACACCGTGGGGCACAGCGACCCTCAGCCACACGCCTCCCCCGAGACGGTGCCAGCACGCGGGCTGGGGTTAGCAAACACTGTGTTTGGGAATAACAGCCCAGCACCACATCATTTTTATTTGTATAGGTGTTTATTCATTTATTGTGCCGAGGAGGTGATGGTGAAGGCTGCACTGGCAGCAGATGGCACCAACCGCAGCGAGAAGGGCAGAGCTGGGACCTTACCCTGCAAAGGGTCACGCGTGGCGAGCCCAAAGGGGCTAACACAGAGCGGGGGGAAACTGCATCTCCCACTAACAGCCACCCAGTAGCAACCAGCAGCAGGAACCCACCTGTCAAAACACCGCCAACACTCAGTGATGAAAATGGTCACCTTCCATGTAACTCTGATTTTACCCTAGGAGTATGCATCTCCCGGGTCTGCTCCTGGGGCAGTGTGTGCTGCCTCCTACTGCAGGGAAACGGGAAAAAACAGAAATTATTTTTGGTTTTAGGGTTAGAAAACACCCTTCCGCTTGTAGTAGGTATAAATGTGCTTCGACAGTTAAGATGTTGGTTCATCCCACTGAGATGGAGCAATTTTATTTCAATGCATGGTATTTTTCAACAGTCCCAGATGAATATTTGTATTTCTCATAATGGCTTAGGAAAGAAAAGACAAAATGTTATACGGTGAAAGTGCCTTTTCTTTAGAAATACTGTAATTTTAATTGAGGCACAACTTCCACGCTTTCCTGCAGAAAAAGCTGTACATTTCTGAAATTTTTAGTGCTGGAGAACAAACAGCCGACATCTGGTCTCAGAGTAGTCCACCTCGGTTTCAAGGTTAATAACTATTTTTCCATGGTCACTAGCTGACCAGTTCCTTTCTGTAGCATTTGTATTCTGACACTGATTTAAAGGGCCTCTGGTCATACATAGCAAGGGCAGATTCTGGGGAAACCTGTCTCTCCTGTGACAGGAATGCAGATATCGGCAAAGAAAGGTTAAGATTCCCCCAGCAAACCCTGTACAAACTACTCCAGCAAACCACAGTTTGTGCAAAATGCCCACTTCCACGCTTGGGCTTTTGTTAGTGAGGGTCTGAGCGCTTCGCACGCCTGACCCCTCCATCTCCACCAACAGAGATCAACAGCAGGGACCCAGCCTAGCCTCCAAAACCGCTGGGGAAAAACAAGTCCCCAGGAGTGTGGATACACACGGTCAGCCAAGCATTTTGTGGAGGAGGAGAAGGTTAGAGGGCTCCCTGCAGCGCCTCCATGGCTGGCTGCTGGCACAAGCCCTCCTGTTGCTGCTAGCACCCTATCTCCTTCTTGGGTCCCCTGAGATCAACGTCAAATCTGCCCTCACAGCCAACCGCCTGCTTTGGGTGCAGAACCGCCCCATGGAGAGGAGAGCTGGAGATTTAAGCGCCTACATGGTAGGTGCCTATCATTAAATCTGGAGGCACAAACATAAGCACTTTGTCATTCAAGCCCCTGGCAGTTCATTTTTCTAGTCACGTGCCAGATTAGGTTCTTGGTCTCGTGTACATCTCACTCCAGCTCCAGCTCCCAGCGTGCACACATGCCCACCGACAACGGGAAATGGGACAACCTAAGCCCTGTGTCATAAATTTAAAGCCTGTAAAGGCCACCTAATAGCATTACAAATTTCTTGATGGAATTTAATTTGTGTACATGCAACTCTTTAAAACTCTGATTTTCCTGACAACCAGAGCTGATGTGTTTTGATTCTGCTTTTATTGTGTATACTAGCTTCTATTCGTACCATCATCATAATATATACAGAGCGATTAACTCATGAAGTAAAAGCTTTTCTTCCTTTCTAAAAGCCACTTAACGTAAACTGTAAACATCACAAACACTCTCACTCAGACTGACTCAAAGTTCTTAGCTGGGGCCGAGAGGCAGAGGATGAAGCGTCTGGAAACGACGATGGATGGCTTTAGGCAGCAGTTGCTCAAATGTGCGCTGGAACCACTCCTAGCACCTTACTAGGGTACAGCAAGCTGAAAACCGTCACCAATCATTCCAGATAGGTTATAATGCCTTGAAAGATCACGGAGTTTTTCTTATGTGCAGCATCTGGTGTTGACAGGAATATTAAAAATCACCTCTTCCCAAAGCCGCTACAGTCCTTCGCATCATTTATGCATTCAGAATAACTCTTAAGCAAATCTTGGTATTGTTCATCAAGTGTCACAGCATCTAGTGTCACAATGCCTCTAAGCATGGTCAGCCTTGCTGTATTTTAAGGAATATTCAATGTAGCAAATATTGTGAATGTAACAGCATTTTTTGCCTACATGTAATCAGAAATACGGTTTCCAGAGGTACTTAATAAGCTTGACCACTGTAGCCAGAGATCAGCAAGGTACGTAAGAACACATGTAACTTCAAGGATATGCGCTTCACCCCTGATCAGAGCTGGGCAAGTCATATATTTAAGTTAAGTACATACTTCAAGGCTTCATGGAAACATGAATTTAATGCATGAGAGTTTGAAGTTGGGAGGTGTTCGGGGGCTTTTTTTCTCCTCCTGTTTGGACTGATTTCGTCAGCACTTCTATAATTTTTGACTGATTACTACCCAATTTATTTTTAATTTAACTTCATACATGCCATATTTCCTTTCAGACAGAACACTTACTTTGTCTTTGAAAGATTTCTGCCTTGAAATACTGACCTATTTACCACTGGAAAGAAGTAAAATATAGGCTCTGGTATAATGCCTACTGAAATTGGTCTTGAACAGGTGCGGGATCTGACACACATAGAAGCCAGTAAAATGCAAATGGTATTTAGTTATTGAGGCAAATGGCAAGCTTTAAAGCACCACCTGTGTATATTTTGCAACATATCATGAAAGTGGTGAGAACCGTCCTCATTTATTCGTGCATTAACTTGTGACATTTGGCTCAGAACAAAAAGCTGTAGAAAAGGGTAAGTTATGAGACGTCAAGGAAAAATGATATGTCACACTCCAGGATGGTGCACTCTACATTTTATTGTTCACTCCAGTGTTATTCTCAGCCCTGCAGCAAGGAAAGGGTCTGCTTGGCGGGGAAAGGACGGGTCATTTTCCTCATGCAAGAGAGAGCGCCCAGTCATGTTCACCCGAGTACCCTGCTTGCCTGACTTTCCCTCCTCTTTGTTAGACCAACGCAAAACCCATCGCCTTTTTGATCTCTCGTTTCTGCAACGCAAGCTTTTCTATCTCCCATCTTCCCCGAGAAACTCGGCGAGAGAGAAGTCCAACCCCCTGAGGGGCCAGCGTAAGGCAAACTGCACCCAAAATATTAAGCGAGGTCTGTGAGCTGGCGAGGCAGATCCCGTGCCGGGGTGTAACGCCCCAGCAGCCAACTGATCCTATAACCACCCGTGGGGTGTCCTCGCCTCACGCTTCCGTTATTGCCGCAAACTGCCGGAGAGGCAAACAAGTCAGCATTCCATATAAAGTTGAATTTTATTTACTTGTTATGCATTTAGACTTTTAATAGTGCCAGAACCATATTAACATAAGAAATTGCAATGCTGCTTCGCTATTTACTTCAATATATTTACCAGTAAAATCCGACAGCTGACAGCTTGTGAATGTGATGGTAATGTAATCATTACATTTACACTGGATAGAGCACAACTTTCTGAAATCGTGTGATAATATTTTCAGACTTAAATGATGGTTTAGAAATAAAGACATAAGTATTTGTTTATGAGTAATCCGTCTTGAATATGTTCATTAGTAATATTCCTGAAGGCTTCCAATAAAAGTTATTTGAGATTAATTAGAACAGAAACAGCTAATTTGTCTGCCCGAGTGGTTATCACATAAACCCTGACTTGAAATAGCACCTAAATAAAACAAATATAAACCTGCCACAAAGATGTGAACGTGCTGTCCCAAAAGGCACAACCACTTAGCTTGTGTAATTGTCAGTGCAGTCAAGAAAAGCTGTTCTAAGATTTGGTTTTCAACACCGGATTATACAGCATGTCCAAACAGAGCAAATTAAATTAGGCTGCGTCTAAATTAGACTTCTTCCAATGGCAAGATTACTTTACATCAACAGAAACATTGATCTGCGTTAGCAGCGTCTACTAAAGATGACAGCAGAGCCAAGAGGAGGATTTAGAAAGCCACTCTGAGATCTGATCCAACTTCCCCCATCCTTAAAGTAAGACCACACACAACTCACGCTCGTTGAGTTCAAAGGACACCGACAAAGCCCATTGTTCTTATCATACTTCAGTGTTTTCATGAAAAAGTTGCCTATTATAGTCTATTCTGTTCAGCTCATCTCTTCTTGACATAAGCCAAATCTCTCTATTACTGCATTTATTTACGGAGTACTTGAGCAGAACTTTATCACCTAAAAGCGTCTCTAGCATCTCAGCGTAACAGACCCTAACGTGAAGAGATCAATGCCAGTTTATACCCTTCTCATTAAAGCATTCTGGCAAAAAGAAAAGCCTTTAAAGGTCTCTGCTCTTGAGCTTATTTTAGGATATAAAAAGATGACCCAGAAGGCTTAAGTTTGAAGATTTCCCCGCTCCATCTTTCCAAGACCTCTTTGTACAACATGTAGAAGTAGCAGGGGGCAGGGGAGGGAGGGGGAAAGCACTTTTCTCTGAGGGGCTCTCCAAGTGTCTTTTAAGGATGTGTTCTGAAAGTTGCATCTGCAGCTCCCATCACCTTCCGCAGGAAGTTGAGGCTGACAGCCATGAGGAGGGACAGAGATGGATCTTGTATGAAACCCAGGGTCTGACAGGGGGAAGGTGGGGCTTTATGAAATTAATTTTTTTCACTTTGGGGATGTCAGATTTTACTTCTCCAAAATTTGCGGTATATGCTAAAGTCTAGGCTGCCAATTATTGACCAGTTCTGATCAATGGCTCTGCAATCAATAGCATTACAGAGAAAAACAAATTGTGAAAATGAGGGCAGAAGAAAGGACTGGGGAGGCTTGGAGATGGAAGTAATCCTGACCGGGCGCTTCCCAGTTTTCAGCTGCTGCTGAAGGTGTTCCGTGCACACAGCAGGCAGATGCCTATGACCCAAGAGCTTGTCCTGCTGTATCAGCTTAACAATCCATGGCAAATAACCATGAGCTCCGTTTCTTTTCGTTTTTTGAAGACAATAATGAACGAGAGGGGGGAATTGCCTGTTTTTATTAAAGTATGGGGTCTGAATGCTCCATTTTGGGGGTGAGGGAATCATTATTGCTGCCTATTCAGGAATTATGTCACAAAAAATAATCACAATGACCATTTCTTTGGTCTCCACATTATCAAAATAGATTCAGCCTTTCATCACAAATCCACATTTTACAGAAACGGTACCAAGCTTGGGAACAGACTTGGACTGAAGCGTATTTCTGAAATGAGCTGTATTCGGGAAGAAATCACACTACGCTAAGCAGCAGTCTATGAATGTCAGGGAACTGTTTTTACTTCATATTTTATTTTGTTTTAAAAAAAGGAAGAGATTGAGCTAAGAATAAGATCCAGGACAGTCGACCCAGCTGTTAATGAAACAGCTAGATCCGGACTGGATGACTGACACAAGACTACTAACTCTCTACACTAATTTTAATTGAGGCAAGTTACTTCGTTGAGGGAAAATGCTCCTGATCCTGCTTGTGTTTTGAATAACTAACCACCCCACCTCATTCCAGTAAGTCACTGAGACATTACCTGCTGCACTTGGACAGATTTAATCTCGATATGTCTTCTTCCTCAGTCTGCACTGTCCCCCCTGACAGCACAGACCTCCGCAGAGGGTATTTATAGGTGCTTTCTTGTGGATGGCTATACTTAACTCAGTAAGCAAGCCACAATCAATGAAAGTACATTTTTTCCTGGGTTAATGGATGTTGTACACGTAACAAGTTTTGTCCTGATTTTCTGCTAAGGTGCCGGGGCTGAACTGCGTCGCATGGACTCAGGTCTCCTCAGGCGTGATAAAAAAGCAACACGTAACGGGTAAATTAAAATGAATTCTTTAAATGAATTTTCTTTTTTCTTTAAAATGAAAGTGGTTTTTGTTGATTAGAGCTTCATCTGACCAACGTCCTCTTCCTCGTGTCCATCTCCTATACAGAGCACAGGTAAGACGAGGTCAGCTGCCCACAGTTAATTAAACAGCTCGCTGGCCGCTGTGTTATTTACACTGTGCTAATGCCTGAATGACCTTGAACCTTGTTCTCGGCACCATCGAGCCCCCAGAAAAGGTAGATCCGTCCCCAACAGAGGTACCTCAGGTGGACATTACAAACAGGCTGGGACCTGGATGACGAAGCACCCAGGAGAGCATGTTTTGCACAGCTGAGAAAGGCACCAGTGTGTTGTGTGCTGAGCAGTACAGACTCTCCACCTGGAAGCAGCGGATTGGTGTAAGCTGAAACAATAATGAGGAATGAGTTTGCAGTAAATGCTTTGCCTCTCTTCCACTAGCAAAAAATCTGTGTTTTATTAAGCACAGAGCTTCATTATGCATCTAGGTAATTGCCTGGAAAAATCTGGGACAGACAGAAAAGTTAAGAACCATTGGAAAGTTAATTGGAAAATCTAGTGATGGCTCAGAAATATTTTCTCCAGTTTTGAAACAGAAGCCTTTCCTAGTAGACAAAAATCCCTCTTCATCCAAAAATAGGTTAAAAATCATCCAGGAGAAGCACAGCTGAACAAAAGGTCAGTCTCTCCTCAGTTCTGTCACCCCTGTTTTGTATCATAAAGAAAGAGGTGGCATGACAGTGAAAAAAGAAAAAGCAGCAGAAATCATGGCAGGAAACTGCAGCCAGGCTGCTTTGAGGGAAGGGAGAGAGTAGGAATGGGGCTTCTGCCATAGGAACAGCCCAGAAATGCGTGGTCCCTGCTCAGCAGGAGTCGGGCATTGCTGCACCAGGGACACACTCCAGACTGCAAACGTCACCTTCTGATGTGCACCGGTGTCTTCTCCCCAGCTGTGGGTGCTGCCAGCGACCAGTAACAGCCATTTGCCAGTGCCTAAATCAACCAGGACGGGAAAATAACGCCGTACAGCTCAGCCTTATGTACAAGAAAATGGAAATTATTTATTATTACATTCTGTAATTAGGTTGTTTGCTATATTACTAATGAGACAATGTCTGAACTGCCTGGCACAGAAAAGTGACAATCAGATGAAAGGCAGGGGGGCTGTTATCAATAATTAATTGTGCATATTTGGGGGGTTGATTATGAAAAAATTGAGGGGAGAAAAAGAAGAAAAAAATCAAATTACAAAACCATGATCAGAAAGTGAAACCAGTGCTGACTTGTAAATAAACCAAGAAAAACAAATTGGACATTCTTCTGTGCTATGGAAAGGATATTTAAAATGAACAAAAATATATATGGTCTCAAGAACCAACTGAAAACAAGTGATTTCTCAGCAGATTTCTTCTAAGAGAAAATACAGTACTTCCTGACTTCGAGGACAGTATTTGAAATTAATAATTAACTGCAGCTCATGATGAGAAGTACAGTATAAATACAAAGACATGGGACTGATAAATAATGTGCTCATGGAAATGTTGGGGTTTAATTTTCTGTGGAACCTATAAAATTTCCACTCATTTGTCATCTCATTTTGCTTCAAGGAGTTAGATTTGTAATAATAATTTTATTAAGCACATTCAGAACAAACCTCTCCACAACAGGAACGATTTGTCATACTGCATCTCACAGACTGCAGGAAAATTATTTTCGGGCACAAAAATATATCCTGTGAAACATTTTCCCATCAGGTTATTAAGTACATTGGAAGGGGGAAAAAAACGCGGAGCTGGGACATGGATGAGAATCTCAGCATTGCCTTAGCTGTGTTACTGAACTGGGACCTGAAGTTCAACATTTTGTGGAAGGAACTGCACACTGTTGCGGGATCAAGGTAAAGCAGGCCAAGTTTCATTCTGGATTTAAAAGAAATTTGCTTCTGCCGACCTAAGCACAGGGTCTTACTGGTGATAAATCTCTCGATGATTAAAGTTTGCTCCTCTCTAACTACGTTATGTCTCTTGCTCCAGAGATGCAGGACACCCTTGGGCCAGGCAGGTTTTAGCAGAGCAATGCTGGGTCCTGATTCAGAAACCCTGTGTAGATGATGCTAAAGCAAGTCAATCAGCAAGAGAGCAAGAGAGAGAACAGCTTGTCCCCCATTCTAACAGTCGTGGAAACCAGCACAGGAGTCAGACTGCTTCCTTCTGCAAGGCAGGATTTGCAAAAGCCCATTACAGAAGGCAGCCTGGGAAACTGCAAAGGAAGAAAGGGAGTGCATAAAAGATGAAGAAATTGGCCCAGAGCTCTTTGACAGAAAATATGTCATTTTCTCCAGCCCTTCTGGAAGGTGTATTTTCCCTTTGGTTTAAAATTAGGCTTCAAAACCTTGATATTTGTAATGCACAGCCCCATTAAGATGGTTGAACTATCACTCACAGAGCTCCAGCCTCCTGTAATCTCTGCATATTCGCCTGGGTTTCTGACATCTTTCCCAAAAGGGCTGAGTGCCAGATGGGCCGGCGGGCAGGCAGAGGCTGGCCCTAGCAGGGATACCCCCCGTATTACAGCTGTGCCCCACGAAGGTCGAGCTTTGGCTGCCAACCTGCACCGTGGGGCCGGGCGCTGACCCACCAGTGGCACACGCTGCATAATTTCCCAGAGGAGCTGTACTAAGATCCCTGTCCTTAGCCTGGGTGTCCGTTTCAGCAGAGACTGTTCTGGCCACCCAAGTATCTAATGGCTCTTCATCAAGCTGCAGCTAAAATCTGAAAACACCCATATGCTTTTTAAACACAACTGTGCTTTAATTCCTTTTAACGCTACAGACAGCACACAGCTGTTTTCAGCTAATGGATGTTACTTCTATTGTAAGATCGCTTGAAAATATAACAGATCATATAATGGCAAACGAACAAATACATTTTTATCAACCTCTGAAATGAGTCATTTATCTTCTGGGCTATGTACTGAATCATGACACCAAATGATAAGTTTTATCTCTTTTACTGTCAAACTCAATCTCAGTCAGGCCCCAAATTGCTGAGAATACAAGTGAAGAGTGAGCCTTACTCCCAAGTGAAAATACAAGAGAGGCTGGCTAGCTGGCCTTTCCCTAAGAGGCTTTAATCTTTGGGAGGTTTGGCTTAAATGAAAACGTATGGCAGTGTCATCTTCCAACAGTCAAGCATGAGACCCCGGCACAATTTCACTGGCTGGGAAGGTTATCAGCGAGCAGAGCGCCTGTCTCCCCTCTCTGCCTCCACCTCCTTACTTTTCCTCGAAAAAACATTAAGCGTTCTCTAGTCACCCAACCCCACCCTGCTGTTCAGTTAAACACATAAATTTCCTTTTATTACCTCTTTTAAACAAAGCCAACTTTCCAACATACTGTACAATTAAAACTTAATTTTGTGTTAATCCTTGATAAATGATACCTAATGTAAAGGCTGACCCCTCGGAACAGGCTAACATTTAAGGCTTTGATGAAAACCAAGCACTTATGACCTATAAAGCAACAGCTCTAGTACCATCACTTAACTCATGGAAAACTGGCCCTTTTAAAAGACCTCATATTACAAAACTCAACCATTTCCTTCTGAATTACCTCAAAAAGATCATGAAAAACTGAGAGTGACAAAGGTACCCCATACTGAGAGCCTAAAAATGACTATTCACACCAAGAGAGATGCAACACAGCAAACACTTTTTAGGGGTGGGGTGCAACCCCTGGTGCTAGCCATCCCAGGAAAGATTCTTCAGTACTGTGAAGTTGGATTTACACTCTTGTGGTGATCAGCTTAAGATCTACCAAAGAAAAAAATTCTCAAACTTAAAATAAATATATTTCTAAAAATCGAAGACCACTGCCATGGAAGTAAGGGCCTGTGGCAGAAAAGGAAGCGAAAGAAGATTTATGGCAGGCTAATTTCATTTGAAATAACCTGTTTTCAGCCAGCCGAAGAAAGCAGAACCCAAAGGAAATTTAGAGGAAATAACCTTTAGGTCAATTTGATATCTGCTTCAGTATGTGTGAAGAAACATCCTTCACGCAACCTGGACCCTCTAGTCATCAGAGAACTGATAATGAAAAGTAATGTGGAGGAGCTGTTGCTGACTGTCATCCCCAACACCGGCACTCAGTCACGGCTATCGTATAAACCCCGCAG